>NC_089583.1:11050742-11350742 GCF_019320115.1 Miscanthus floridulus | reverse complement strand
GCAATTAGAGCTGCAAGGAATGAACCACACTGCTCTGTGTTTGGACCTTCACCATCCCATTTTGATCTGGAAGTTCCTGCCGTCATGCCCGTGGTGAAGGAGCTGTGCGGCTTGGACAGCGTGGAGAGGTACTTGGAGAGCCTGCTGACCTCCGAATGAAGAGCCATTCTTACAGTCAGCACCTGTTTTCCCTAACAATAGCACAATGTTGTGACGCTGTTGTGCCGAAGTCATCAGAGAAGAGAGAATGATAGCTGTAGATAGTAGATGATGTCATCAGGTATTTGCACGTACGCCATGTCAGCGAGAACATTTGGGTGTAAAATCTTTGGGCATATCCCTCTCCTGATCTCCATTGGTGAAATGGTGTATACAGTATACATGCTATTGTAGTTCAGACAGAGTGACAGGGATACATACCATCGCAGATCACAAGAACATACTTGCAGCGATGGAACTGAGACTATTTTCTATGTTCTTTGGGTACCGAATGTGTTTCAAATATGCCAACAGCAACAACATTTTCGCGTATTCCTTATTCACAAAGCTAAGTATTAGAGTGTTATGTATCAAGCACTCCCCACGGCTGTATGTTCCGTTCACTGGATAGTGCGCGAGACAGATCTCCTGATAGTGCACGTATACCATTTTACAACGCAGCTCAAGATGTATATTCGGTCAAAAACACTAGTTTATTTCTCAGGGTTATCTTAAATGTCAAAAACATTTTCCATAATAAATATTAAAGACAAAGAAAACATCATACATCTTTAAACCCTCCCACCACCAACTTATTGCTGCAATTTTGATTAGGAATAAATTTATTTTATTAGGACCTAGTTCAATCGGTGGTCCAACTAATCAAATTGTAAACGAAAACCTTAAGTAGTTTGTTGTCTAGTTCAATCTAAATAAACATGGCTATATATTACATGCATGTACAAATACAATCTCCAATGATGCCCCCCCCCCCCCCCCCCCCCCCCCCCACCCCCCCCACCCAAATGTGGAAGATCAATCGAGATCTCGCTTCATAATCAGCAGTGAACAGATCAGTCCTTGATATATTCATGACTAACTTCTTTAATGACATGCATCAAAGATTAGAACTTGACCGACATGAACCAAAGATTAAGAACTACAAATTAAGTCACAGAACTCAATTATTAACTATACAACGCATGGATCATATGAAAATTAAAGATATATTTTTGAGTAAATATTTCCGTACTTTGCATAGTCTATCAAGGTTTAATTTAATTTGAACAAAGGACGAGTAAAATTCATGGCCAATTCTTAACTTTGCAAAGAGTGTCATTCCGGTCCCCACACTCTCAAAATGCTATTTGAGTTCTAAACTTGGTTTCGGATCTTATCTGTAGCCAAAAGATCTCAGCTTGTCCTCCACATGCCCAATTATTCTGATTTTTACATGGCTGTTTGGATCAAGGTGAGACATGAAACCAAGCTAAAGGACCCATAGTGAATTTTATTCTTATACGGAGTACGTGACATGTGGTCCCATATCTATATTCTATATCTCTTATAAAACTAATCCCCACTATAAGTCTATCTCAACATGCAAGCCATTCATATCATTCCACTAACTATCGTCACCATCTTCCACTAATAGCCATGTCATCTCACTAACAACCAACATCTTAATTGCAAGTTATCTACATACATCATCTTCACTCAATTTTATTTCAAAATTCTTCGTAATTCCTATAGCAACACGCGGGGCAGCTTCAAGTATGTGTCGGTGTTTTGTAAACCGGACTAGTAAACTTATACGATTGTCGCGCTGCTCTAGGAAAACGATGGTAACATCCAAAAGACACGAGGATTTATACTGGTTCAGGCCGGAGCCCTACGTCCAGTCTCAGAGATGATCGAGTGCGTGTTCCTCGCTTGAATGCTCTAAAGTTCTTATAATAGGGTGCAAGAATGGTGGAAGAGGTAGGAGAGCTAGAGCTAGGAGATGGACTGCCTGAAAGGAAGCTTCAGGTGCCCTACCATGGTGTGTATTCAGAAGAATATGGTGGGAAGGATGCCCTGACTGCCCTTATATAGAGTTCGGGGCCAGGGCATGTACAAAGAAGAAGGTTCTCCCGACCAAGGGGTTGTGAGCTTGAGGGAGGAGCCTAGCTAACTTGGCTTGCAAGCTACGCCGTCTTGTGAAGTACGTCTAGGCGTGGTTGTCGTCATAGTCTTGTGCCCACGTCGCGGTAAGGTGTGGCGTGGTGCTACTGTGCCGGCCGTGACAGCAATGTAGGCACGGTGGTGGTTCGCCAGCCGTCCTTTGCGACGTGGTCTCCATTATGGCCTTCGTCATTGCCTCCTGTCTCCTGGGGCGTCGTACCGGAGTTGGTAGCCGCCCCTAGATCGTCGATCGCCTGGTTAGTCTTGTGGAGTTGGCGGCGACGACCCCGGGCTCTAGGGTCATGGCTCCCGTCGGCTTGGATGGCCTCTAAGTCAAAGCCTCCGTTGTGGATCACATCCCGTAGTGGGTAGGATCGTACATATATCTTGTCAGACTGTATTTGGACGGCGGGTCGTCGTACTGGCCTTCACCGCCGTGCGGTGTTGTCTTGTCCGTGCTGCGTGGCGCAGGGATGACGTCTGACCGGACCGAGGTGACCGTTGTCCCCTCGGTTCTTTCGGGGTCAGTGCGGCGTGTCCACTCTTGTCAGAGCGGGCACGCTTGGCTGGGCTCGACCTCTCTCCATTCCTCCTAGGGGTTAGGACGGCGTAGAGGTCGTGGACCCTTGTGCGGTGCTTGGCTAAGGCAGCGAGGAGGGGTCGTGGCTGACTCCGTCCTTGGCGTCTAGTCTGGTCCGCTAGGCTTTAGCTAGGCCCCAGTCATTTAGGCTTTCGCTAGTTGATGTGTCGTGGGCCGCTCGACCTGCTAACTAATCGATGCCTTAAGACACCCGGGATCATAACCCTGACAATATGTGTCAATATATAGTCAACATACCACGTCAGTGTACGGAGTGGATTAGGCCCTGCCAGGGCATAAATGGACCTATAACAAAGTTCAGGGACCCATAAGAGAGTACTAGAATAAAGATAACACCCCTTGGCAAGTTTAACGACCAATCATGAATTGTACTCGTTAGACATTGTCATACTACTAGTAGAAAGCGCGCGCCCTGGCGCGCGCGTGAGAGCAGAGCAATTTGAAATTTTCAGTGGTACTGTTTAAGTATTTACTCGGATACCAAAGGTAGATGAAACCTGAATGACGAGACCTTTGGGACATGAAGCCCACAAGCAGCAGCATCAGTTCATACAAGCAGAGCAGTATTTTCACGAAAAGATCGCAAATTGATAGGCCTCTCCTCCAAGGAACTCGCACGATGGTACAAGGTACATGGAACACCAACTCACCACGATATAGCAGAGACAGGACTGGCAGCATCAATGGTTTTTGCAAAGACCATAGTGTGTCTTGGAACATCTTTAGCCTGACGAACTTCACTCTTCAAGCCATATGTAACTGCCTTCAGAAGAGTATCGATTTGTATATCAGCAGTGACCTCTGTCCATCTTCGATCTTTTTTTTTCGCGAGCGTGTCATTGTGGCACGTGTTTCATTAAGCAGATGTGGAATGTCAAAGGTTATAACGTTCCTGAGTAATCCTAGGATTACTTAGGAAAGGCGGAACCCTGACTAGGGCCAGCAAATATGAGCATATGCGTGCAATATATACCAAGCATGTTTAAACTAAGGCAAAAATATGAGGTAACAAAGAGAAAATGGGATTATATGAGAAATAGGCAGCGAGAATTCCATAAATGAGTAAGCTAATTAAAAAGAAGAATCCCGGCCAGCGGGCATTGGAAGACTTATACAATGAAGAAAAAGTGCATACCTAAGGTTGTGACGGTGCAGATAAATGGCACTAACCCATACGGCATCCGGAAACGTACATTTTAGCCTAGAACCAGCAACTTCTTTTAAATGCTTGTTGCGTCTGTATATTTTTCTAACTCTCCTCCAGTCCTTGAGTGCTTCAACATGACTATTCTCTACCGTGACAGGTCTATCTTGCTCCAACAAAATAGATATTGGTTTTGTCCTGTATCAAACGGCTACCATGTAATATAATATACTGGAATGCTTGTGAGGTAACGAATGGTAAAAGGAAAATGCCTTACACTTGTTGGACCACAAGGGACAAATAAGACAATGATGTATAGCAGTTCCCTTGGCAACAGCATGCCCTATTCCGATAGTTTACATTGACGCAAACTTGCTGCAAAGTAATGGACAATAACAGTGGTATCGATGTCCAATTTCAGAAATTTTGAGCTGTCCAATCAAATAAAATAAATAAGAGAATTTCAGATTATATCATCAACCATATAATTACGTATTTGTTGTTTTTTTATTTTTGTAGACTAAAGTTTTAAACTGAAGGCAATAATGGTGTATGTCCAGGGAAAGACACCAATGTAAATTTCAGTTTCAGATTGAAGCACTTATGGAGTGAAGTAACTTAATATGAAAAGCAGTTCTAACAATAGCAACTAACATCCTCACAGTGGCAAATTACTGCACATGCATTTTTCTATGACTAATATTACAAATACATGAATTTGTTAACAGCACATGAGCCAATCAAGAGGGCGAGAAGGACCAGAGAGACAGCATACCAAAGGAAGGCAACTTCAATCAGCAATTTGTTGTTGATATGTAGACCAAAAAAAAGGCCAATTTGCATATGTATTGACTATTGAGCAGACAATGTTTTTGTTCGGTGCCATTTAATTAGAACGGGGGTGTGTGTGAGGGGAAAAAAGTGCAGTGTAACAGAACTAATTCTATATGCAAGAAAGCGCCAAAAACTCATACAGGAGCAAACGGGAAGATATATTCAGACTAATGTCATCGACTAAGGCAATATTGTCAAGCTTATACATTATTTGACTACAAGCCTGGCATACAAGGACAGCTAAACTTTAAGGTTTCAAATTGGCCACAAAAACATGGTCGATCCTAGTTGTCATGGTACCGATCATCTCAACTAACCATGATTGGCCATGATTAATCGTGACTAATCGTATTGCATAGCTGTTAGCTGTGGCACCGAGCAGCTGGATTAGTCACGACCAATCGCGCTCGCGCTTAGTCGGCCGACCTGATAACATTGTAAAGATCATAAAGGATTATATAAAGGTTGGCAGCGAAAGCATGCTGAACATCATAGTGTAGAGATACATAATGTAGATAACCGATTGGTTTTGGTTATATCTCTAAATTGTAGAAAAAGTAATGAGGAAACTCTAACATAACCAATGAACTTATTCACATGGGGACAATAGCAATGTAGTAATAAGTATTGAATGTGATAAACATACCTCCAGAATGACCTCCACATTGTCATTGTTATCTAAGCTTGAAGTTGCGCTCCATGCTTTTGTCGATATAGAATGTTTGATCGATGGCATATTAGATAAGACACGAGATGGCAAATTAGAGCCTACCGCAGAATTGCCGACAATTTTTTGTTTAACAACACTGCGATGCATTTCTCAAAGGTGATTGTCTGTAATTCCTCAATTTTCACAAACAGATAAATATGCAGCACAGTTGCTTGGAGGTCTAAATTAGAAACATGGTAAGGCCAGTGGAGCACTTAACTATGTAAGGTCCAGTTGGATTACTAAAAGATCATCTCCATTTTAGGACATCTCAATTGAAACCCCAGCAGTCTAGGTCAAGCTCAGGTTCCTTAAAATGAGTGCCCGGCACTGTACTTTCCATAGAATGTTTACATGGAAAACGTTCTTAGATAAGATGGTGCCAAGGTAGAAGGGCCCCAGGAAAATAACAAACCTAAGATTAAAAAATAACAACTTTGCCACCTGAAACCAGGTATCCTCATTCCAACAAAAATGTAAAATGCAGTAACTGCAGTTCAATTTATAGCATGCTATATAAACCATTGACATGGATTAGCATAGTACTTACACTCACCATTTCACAAATGCAAAGGGACCCAGGAGTCAGGTCCTAAACAAAGGCAGGAATGCCATCTTTAGTAACTTAAATGACAAAAAAAGGTGAAAACATTTGACGAAGTTTTAGGCCAATGTGGAGCATATGCTAAATGTTCAATGCCAAAGCTGACAACCTTGATCTGAAGAAAGACCTCTAGATTTTCCAATGAGCTTCTTGCTGTCCCAAGTTTGAAGAGCAATGAAATCATGCAAGGGAAACATGGAACCGACAGCCCATTTTCTGCTGCAAAAGTGCACGCATGTAAATGGGGAAAATACAGCCATCACACTAAGCAACCGCTAGATTGATGAAGGGGGCAAGCAAAAACTATAGTGCCGAAATTGTCATGAGGCAACCCCATGTTAGAGGCCAGATAAATATGAAGATGGCTCTAATAGGCTAGATAAATATGAAGATGGCTCTAATAGGCCAGATAAATGGTACTAATGGGCTAGATAATTATCTGTGCATCTATGTTTGTAGCAGGTGTGAAACTAACAAGCAGGACATGAGATACATAAATCATAGAGGCAGCAAGTGGACAGTAGTAGATTTTGTAAAGCATGGTAATGACATTAAAGTGAACCTGGATATCAGAAATTAAGAAATGGGATAATGTAGTTCACAATTTTCTTTAAAAGAAAGTATATTCACGCAAGTAGCAATAGGTAGACTAAAACAATTACGAACGCAGTAATATTTAAATTATAACATGGTGACAACAAACACATTGGCATCAGTGTCCCACCTGGAGACAGTAACAGATGAAATCAAATTTAATCAAATTGGGCTTTGTACCATAAAAATCACTGAACATAGAAACGGGAGTACCTAAGAGACGGTGCTGAGGTTGCTGAATACCGGGAGAAAGGAACTTTCCATGGTTATGTAAATCTTGGAAGGACCAAGCAAGGAAACCAATACATCAAGCACTATGAAACATTAGTATGGATGGAGCTACATGCTGTAAGTCAGAAGCAAACATAATGGAGGTGGAGTAAAACAAATGGGTATTGGATTAACCAACATAGGTTTCTTGGATTAAAAGAAAAGATTTACAAACCCATACATTTTTTTTCCTGAACTGTAAAAACATAATATAGTACATAACTCTTGATCAGGTAAAAATCACAGCTATGAATTAGCACGCCAAAAAAAATAATTGTTGTTTAGTACTGAGGTTTCCTTTAGACAGTTAGAGCATACAGTATAATAGAACTTATGAACATGAAATTCATCTCGTTTCAATTTAACATATAGGTGTATTTCTCAAAGGCAATTCCAAAGCATCAAATTTCACAAATTGGCTAACATGCAGTACCAATGTTTGGTAGTCTAAATAAATCATGGTCGTGCTATTGTAGAGTTAAACACCCGTGCATTTGGATTCATACTATAGATAGATATCCTGATTAAGTAACATATGAGTTGGAAACCCTTAAAATAACTGGCACTTTATGTTCCCTACCATGGAAGGCAGTACCTGCTTCCATTTTTTACAGAAGTAACTTTGAAATGGTAAAACCTCAGTACCAAGCTATCAACTATCAAGCTCACTGAAAAATAGGTTTGCTTTTCGAAATCCCAACTACAGCACTAATCATCTCTTATCATCCATGTTCACATATGTTGTCGTGCTCGTCTTTCTTTGTCATTAGAGAACTGTCAAATTGAACCTAAAAGCTATACCTTCCTAGGCAGGACAAATTGAAAAATGGACTGAATCAAGTATCAAGCTCACTGAAAAATAGGTTTGCTTTTTGAAATCCCAACTACAACACTAAACATCTCTTATCCTTCCATACTACACGACCAAAATTTTGCTGGCCATGAATATATACGGGAAATCTTGATAAAGGGAAACAAAACAATAACAGCAGCGTCCTAAAAATTAGGGTTTGGGAATCGGTGACCAGTGGAGCCCCCATCAGCTAGGGTTTCTTACCGCGTGGCTGCTGCCGTTCGCTGTGGCGAGCTTCAGCGCCGCCGCCGAAGAGGCAGCTAGGGTTTCTTACCGGTGGGAGAAGGCAGCGTTGGGGGAAGCCGCGCCGACGGCCACCGGCGTGGCTGGGTCGCGGCACTCCGTGGCGACGGCCACCATCGGGGCCCAAGCGCGGTGCTGTGGCCGCAGGCCGGGGAGCCGTCGTCCCGGCAGCGCGCCGTGCGGCCATCCGGCGTTGCTGGGGCTGGCTGGCACGCCACCACGTTGGGAGAGAGGGAGAGGGCGGGGGAGAGGGAGGAGGGAAGAGGGAGGAGGGCGGCCTCCGTTGGCCCGAGGACCGGTGGCCGTCGCCGTCGCCGTCGGGGCGCCGTGGCCCTGGTCGCCGCTGCCTCGGGAGAGAACGCGAGAGAGAGGACGGGAGAGATGCCGGTTTTTTTGGTTGAAAGGAGAAGCGGAAGCCGAGGTATATATTTGTTTCTCTAGATTCTGAAGAGAAGCGGGAGAAGCAGTAGAAGCCAACGAGAAGCATGTGAAGCCGATCCAAGAAGAATCCATTTCAACAAATCTGGGCCACACGATCGCGGATCGGACGGCTGGAAACATTCAGGGCGACGTGGACGTTGGTTCTGTCGGGAAACCACCGCGGGCTTGTATAGGTAAATTGCTAATATTGGCTTATACTCCCAACAGTCCAGTTTATAAGTCACAGTCTAACATGGCATGGCACGGTCTGATCATTTATTTATCTTATAATATATTGTTTATGATTATTGGACAGTACATTTGATTACAAAACTAATACTATCAAGTTTGTATTACATACAATAGTTAAAAATTATAGTACAGATTATTGGTGAAATATTAGTATATTACAAAGTTTGACTCTGATGTATACAAAAATGCCTTACAAACTGAACACAAAGAGAGTAAAATAAATTATAGCTTTTAAATTTATATGAAAGGGGAAAACACATCATTCCCACCCTTGTTTCCTAGAACATTTGATAACTTTTTCAACTTACGGAATAATTGCTAGTTTTTCCTAAATCCTAAATTGTATAAAATAAAAAAATATCTTTTTGAGGAAAAATAAAAAATACTGGTTGAGCGGGATAACAGGCCGAACCAAATCGATTGCATACAATCCCGTCAGCCCGTTCCGCAAAGCTGCTTTGGGCTGGGCATCAAGGTACCTGCTTTTGAGTTTTGACGACGGTCAACAGCACGTCTCCGTCCCCGACGGTGCCGGGGAGCCAAAACAGAGGAGCCTTTTAGCTGAATAGCACTACGAAAGATGCTCTAGACTCATAGACTATTAAAAAGTTTAAACGTATTTAAGTGTCACGACACTTTACTTTTTTTTATCTCCCAAGCCATTCCATCGACCTACCGTCCAGTTTTCACCGTTTAGCTACCCTGACACGTGAGTCCAACTCGTAAAGATGTCCAAATTGCCCCTCTTCCTCCTCTGGCTTATCCTCTCCTTCCTCTTCTCATTCACCCGATCCATCCGGCCGCTCGTAGCATCCTCCCGCGCCATCCTCCGCCCGGCAGGGCCACCCCTTGACCCGCACTAGCCCACTCCAAACGTCTCCTCCCGTGCCGCCCTCCGCCGACTGCTCCTCGCCAGGCCACGTCGCTGCCCCGCCGCCGCTTGCTCGCGTCGCGGCCCTGCTCGCTCGGGTCGTCGTCTGCTCGTGCCGCCGCTTGCTCGAGCCGTGACCCTGCTCGCTCACGCCATCGTTTCTATTGCGGGCGCGATCATTCTTCTTCAATAGACGCAACGGCAGGGGATCGGGCTCGCCCGACCAAATCCCGGCCGGTGGCGGCCAGTGGTCGCGGGGGCGAGGTCGCTGTGGCAGCGCGCGGCAGGCCGCACCCGCGAGGGCCTCAGCTTGCGCTGTGACGACCCGTGGCCTCCCGGCCATGCGAGCCTGCGGCACGGCGGAGAGCAGACCGGCGGCGGCCCGGCGAACGGGGTGTTCCGGCATCGGTGGCGAATAGGAATGGAGAGCGGCGCACGCGCGGGGAGATGGGGAAGGCGGGGGAGCAGCCAGTTAGGGTGGAGGAGGCTTGGAGGAGCGAGCTCTTGCTGGTGCACTGGCTGCGGCCAGCCACGAACATGAGGACAAGGCGGTGGCGTTCGCGGCTACTACTACTACTCTTGGTCTGCGGCGGCGATGTGGGCGCGGCTGCGGTGCGAGACGCCGGATGCGACGCGACGCGCGCTGCGATCTCCCGATGGGCGACGACGGCGAGCTGGCAACGTGAGTACACGACTACGCCTAGGTGAGACGCAAGACACGTACGCATCTCAGTCAAGCTGCCAAGCTTCTGGCCTTCTGCCTTCGCCCTTGTACTCTGACACTCTGTATGCATTAATGCGTATCGTATGATCTGGGTATGCACAAACCAATGCCGGTAATTTAATTAGATTAAATTTGTGTGTTTATGCTGGCTTGCTCTGAATTTGTGTGATGATTTTTTGAACTAATTTTAGTTTTGTCATCGGCTCGTATAAAGGGCCCTCAATTTTAGTTGTGCCCCAGGGCTTCGAAACTCACGACAGGACCTGGTTGGGCACTTCGGCACTCAGAGCTGCTGTAACAGGGCGGCGGGAGCTCTGCTCTGCCTGACCATGGCGCGCTCACGTTCCAGTGCTGAGCTGAGTGAGGGAGAGGGCAGGGCGGGAGAGAGAGAGAGAGAGAGCATAGGCACTGCATGCGGCCACGCGGCATTCTGCTGAGCACCTGGCAGCCGAGTAGGCATCTTGAAATCTCATTTACGGTATATTTCACTTAGATTCGGTCTAGGCCGTCTGCAACAAAGTTGCCATTCTCGCCAAGCTATACAACTTTCGTAAAGGGGTCAGGATCATTTGCGCTTCAGATTAGCGGCTAATTAAGCCCCAAGTTGACATTGTCAGATGAATGCCACAAAACCAGAGAGTGGCACATGAGGAAAACACAACTTTCAGCAAGGTACTCTAGCCAGAGGGCAGTTCTGACTTTTCACAGCTCTATTTGACACCGTTAGCAGCAGATGTCGACGGAATAGCTTGAAAGAAAAAAAGTAAGTGTCATAGCATCTGAATAGAGCTACGAAAATAGAGGGCGATGGATGGATCCATTCCCTCCACGGGCATGGCTGGCCGGCCATCCTCATCCCCCTCTCCTTCCCACCCTCAATTTTAGACTCCCTAGACCTCACCACTCCTCACGCCTCGCCTGGCTGCCGAGGTAATCCCAGAAGCTCCTCTGTCCTCTCCGCTGGCGGCTGCCCGGCCGCTCCCTCCGTGCCCTTGTGCATCTGTGCTAGTGCAGCATCAAAAGACCCGGGCGACCGTTTGGGGTCGAGTGCTTCTTCAGCGACCTCCTTCTTGAATGGCCGCAAGCTCCTTAGAGGCGACGATTGCCGCGGCGTGTTCGTAGCACTCTACCTCGCACTCATAGGCACGCTAGAAGGAGGTGCCGATGGTGATGACCCCGCACGGTCCTAGCATCTTTAGCTTTAGATATGTGTAGTTGGGGACGGCCATGAACTTCGTGTAGCATGGATGTTCCAGGATGGCGTGATAGGTTCCGTGAAACCCGACCACCTCGAAGGTAAGGGTCTCCGTCCTATAATTGGTTGGATCCCCAATGGTGATGGGCAGATCAATCTGCCCAAGTGGCATGGCTTGCTTTCTAGGCATGATGCCGTAGAAAGGCGCTCCGGTCGGTCGGATGCGTGATTGGTCGATGCCCATGGTGTCGAGCGTTTTGGCGTACATGATGTTGAGGTCGCTGCCTCCATCCATCAGTACCTTGGTGAGCCACTTCATGCCGATGATCGGGTCAACCACGAGTGGGTATCTCGGTTGTGGGACACTCTCCGAGTGGTCAGTCCGATCAAAGGTTATCGCGGACTCCGACCATCGGAGGAAGGTAGGCACGGCTGGCTCAACCGTATAGACCTCGCGGTGTGTGAGCTTCTGGCGACGCTTGGTGAGCCACTTCATGCTGATGATCGGGTCAACCACGAGTGGATATCTCCGGTTGTGGGACACTCTCCGAGTGGTCAGTCCGATCAAAGGTTATCATGGACTCCGACCATTGGAGGAAGGTAGGCACGGCTGGCTCGACCGTATAGACCTCAGGGCATGTGAGCTTCTGGCGACGCTTGAAATCGTAGGCCGTCGACCCTCCAAAGATCATGAGGCAGTCATCCAGCGTCGGAAAGCCACCGTCCTTCCCCTCGGCATCGTCCGCGGATGGCTTGGGGTCCTTCCTATGCTCCCCTTGTTGGAGCCTTCAGACAAGAACCACTTCATGAGACCGCAGTCCTTGTATAGATGCTTGACGGGAAAAGCACGGTTCGGACATGGTCCTTCGAGTAGCTTCTTGAAGTGGTCTAAGGTGCCCTCGATGGGCTTCCAACCCCACTTGCAATCGATGGCGGCCATGAGCGAGCCCTCGTGCCGCTGTTTGTTCTTCTTCTTAGTGGGACGGTTGGAGGTGCCTTTGCCAGCGTCCTCGTCCCGCTTTGCCTTGCCCATGAGGCGGTCGAAGATCGCTCCGACCACCTCCTCACCCGAGGCGTGGCTGGTGGCGATGTCGAGGAGCTCCTTGGTGGTTCGTGGGCCCTTACATCCCAACTTGTGAACTAGGGACTCGCAGGTGGTAACAGACATGAAGGCTCCTTTGACGTCGGCGTCGGCGACGTTAGGCAGCTCGTTGCACTATCGAGAGAAGCATCGGATTTACCCACGGAGAGTTTTTGTGGCCTTTTGTCGGTAGTTTTTGAGATCTCATGGGTTCCTAGGACGCGCGTATGTGCCCTGGAAGTTTCCCACGAAGATCTCTTTTAGGTTCGCCCAACTTTGGATTCTGTTGGGCGGAAGGTGTTCCAACCACGTTCGCGCCGAATTGGCCAAAAACAATGGAAGGTTACGGATAGTGAAATTGTCATTATCCACTCCAACGGCTTGGCAAGCAAGCCGATAATCCTCAAGCCATAGTCCAAGGTTCGTTTCCCTAGAGTATTTCGGGATGTTGGTCGGCGGTCGATACCTCGGTGGAAAGGCGGCGTTAAGGATATGTCGGCCAAAGGCCTGAGGTCCCAGCAAGTCAGGCTCGGGCTTCGATCCTCACCGTTGTCATAGCGTCCGCCATGACAAGGGTGGCAGCCATGGCTGGCCCCCTCCCTCGTGTCGCTGCGAGCACGCCTGCGGGCATCTAGGGTGTCGCGCGCGTCACGGTTGTGGCCGAGACGCACGTGCACCGGGACCGCGGTGCGTGGCCTGCCGCCTCGCTGTGCCTGGTGGACTGATACGTCCATGTTAGGTCGCTCTAAGGGCATGCACTAGCTGGCATCAAGCTCACTTCGTTGGAACAATGAGCTCTCAGCCTATTGCGCCGTCGCACACTCGAGTAGCGTGCGAATCTCGCGATGGGCTCAAAGATCCTTGGGCGTCGTAGGCCCCGGAAGCCTCCGAAACAAGGCCACCATAGCAGCGATGTTCTGGCTCACCCGGGTGAAGTGTGGGAGGGCTTCATTGTCCTCAATGACCCTCCGGTTCATGTCACAGGCCACGACGTGTGCACGCTCGCCGTCTCCGTGGCACTCGATCTCTTGCTCGAGCTCCGTGCGTTCCTACTCGAGATGGAGTCGTGCTTCCTCGAGCTCTTGGTGTCAGGCCTTCAGCTACTCCACCCGTAGGTGAGGTGGGGCCCCTACATCCCTCTCAATCTCATCATCGAGGTCATTCGTTGGGGTACCTACCACGAAACATTCACGAGAAGGGTGATGGCTCCCCCCGCTGGAGTCAGTCGGAGGGCGACCCTGGTTCTCCCACGAGGAGGTCGTGGAAAGATTCCATGACATATTTGGTCATCCCCATGAACTCATCGTTCGTGGGGGATGGAGGCATGCGTTGCGCCACAGGGTGGCCAACGGTCTCTGTGGTGTTGCAGAGACCGGACGAGAGCGCTGTTAGGGCACTCCGGATGACGTATTCCTAGGAGAGCGGCTCTCCTTCAGCAAGCTGTGTCATGACATTGGTGAACGAGAAGGTGAGGTGGCGCAAGTCCTCATGAGATGGTCGAGGTCCCAGGAAGTCGCCGAGCTAGTGCTCTAGCCTCCCATAATTGAAGTCGAGGAGCTAGTCGCTACCGGGGGTGTGGGCCTCCGGTGCGTGCAGCTGTAGCTCCTCAAGCGCCTCGGCGATCGTGTTGAGGCCGGTGAAGTGGAGGAAAAGGAGAAGAATGAGAGAGAGTAAGGCCTCCAAGATCGTCGAGTCTTTCTTCTCCTTCATGCGGGTCTCGCTGACCCTATAGATGACAACAGGGATGGCTCCACGTCGTGGTCCTGTTCATCACTGGCGCCACACGTAGGTGTCATCCACCGATCATGGCGCTCCACTTCTTCCTAGTGGATGTCGTGGTGAACTAACGTGCCTATCAGTGTTTGCATGAGGGTTAGGTAGAACAGCACTGGTACGCCCTACGCTGTCTTTGATGTGAATCCTCAGGTATGGCCCGTCGGGGCCACAAGTTACATCGGGGTGTGCCGGTCTCTTCCTTGGTGTCAGAGTTTTAACCCAGGCCCATACGCTTGGACCTAGAGTGGTTGGCGGCAGTATGGGTCCCCGTCAGATGAGACAGAGCCCGCACCCAAGAGGTCTAGCGAGGCAGAGCCCATGGCATTGGGGTCGGGTGAGGCGGAGCACAAACCTAAGGGTCGGGCGAGGCGAAGATCGTGGCCTCAGGGTCGGGCGAGGCGGAGCCCACCCCTAGAGGTTGGGCGAGGTAGAGATTGCGGCCTTAGGGTTGGGTGAGGCAGAGCCCGCCCCTGAAGGTCATGCGAGGTGGAGCCCGCACACCTGGGGGTCGGTTGGAGCCATAGGCGCGCTCTTGACTGTTCGGTTGAATCAATGTTGATGATCATTAGCTCCTCCTCTTTGGGTACCCTAGTATTGGTCCCCGACATAGACTAAACTCCCCCTCAATTTGTGCATACAAGGGTACACAAAGCACCTTCATGCACATCAATAACATAAGGTTAAGGGAGAAGTTTACACTATATTCCAACTAATCTTAAACTCCTTCAAGCTGCATGCAATCCAATTAGTTTCAACTGGTTTTAGTTGCTTCCAATTGATTTCAAAGAGTTCCAATTGATTGTAGCCCATTGCTGCTAATTCTAACTGTAGAAGTCAACTAGTTTCATCTTGTTTCAATTGATCTTAGCTGTTGTTTCTAAAAGCCTGTAACTGATTTCTTCTAGTTCCAATCTGTTGCAATTACTTGCTGCTTCTTGTATTTTGATTGCAACTCTTTATACCCTTGTGTAAGTCTTTCTCTTTCATTGCAACTCCTTTAGACCAAACTGATGCTTGTCATTTATACTGATTTTTCATGACCAACTTGAGAGCCAACTTAATCTTGTTGTTACAATGCAATCCAATCCAATCCAATACAGTGAGTTTTTAGATTCTATATTCCTTGGAGAAAAATTCATATCCCTCAGACCACTTGTCCAATATGTATGAAATTTGGCTGAGATGTGCACCCATGAATCCTCTAATTGCTGTGAAAATTTCAGCTTATTTGGACTCCATTTGGTCAGTCAAATTAATTTTCTACCAAAACTGCTAAGGTCTGAAACTGCAGTGCTAAAGCTGACAAAATTCAACTCAAAACTGATTTTCTTCTAAACCAATCTTCATGCCAATTGTACAGCAACAAGTACTATATGTGTATAGCATGCTCACAAAGTTTCAGGCCAATTCATCAGTATTTGAACTTCTAAATCCATGCTTGAAGGCAGCCAATTCATAATTTCAATTTTCTAGACAGATTTAATAATTCCCAATTCTTCTCTTCTTCTTGTCCAATCTTGAGGTGAATTTGGTTGAGAATACTCACAAGATATTATTTCTATTCAGTTCTCTTATTGATACTTGTAATCTTGTGAATTCTTCTAATATAGCTTATTCAACTCAACCTCAAACTTGATTTTATCCAAACTGAGAATTTAGTCTCTTTGGCCTTTAGCAACCTCATCTTTCTTCATGTGAAGAGTAACCATGTGCTTGTGATTTATTTAGTTAAACAAGCACAACCTATTTTTCTTGATTTTCTATAAATAAGCTCAACACAAGAGGGCATTAGTAACACAAGTACTAGTTTCTCATTTAGTAACCTTGCATGTGTGGAAGACAAATGGGCTACTAAAATAGAGAAACCTCATAACGTGGACTAAATCTCTCTTAAACCCTCATGCACATTCTTTAGAGTGGAATGGAAATGTAAATGTGCATGGTTGATCAATTAAGTCCAAAAGGGTAGATTTAAGCCATATTATGGTGAGTGGCTAAAATAGACGAATCAATTCCAAATTCACTAGAGAGAGAGAGCACATCACATAGTTTTGGATTGATGATCTTCCTATGATAGAACACTCCATTCGAGAAACATATTCTCATTTAGTGAGACTACACAAATCACTTAGAGAGAAAGATTAGTCTCACAACACTAGTCATAGAGTAAATTTCCTTTTGATAAGTGCTCTAAGTATTTGAATTTCTCACATATCACTTTATTCACTTAAGAACTTAGGATTTCACTCTACGTCTAGGTCATGACAATAATAGAATTTTTGAATTAAAGTATGCCAAGAAATACTTACAACCATTAGAACATGTAGATGGCCATAAGATAAGAATGAGAATTTGGCAATCTACCATAAGACAAGATTCCATCAAGTAGAGAGTTCTTGAAGTGTGAGTGATGAGTGCCTGTGCCTCTACTTGAGCTTGATTCTTTATTCTTGGCTTTCTTGAAATTCTTGGTTTGAAGTCCACAAAGAAAACCCAAGTCATGTATGTTGCTTGGTGTGGATGATCAATTCAATTCCAATCATACTTTTCTTCTAGAATGATCAATAATCAATGTATATCCTCAAGTGCTTTATTTTCCTAAGTGGCTACACAAGACACAAAGGAGTAAAATTTAAAAATATCATGCACTTGTGATTTTAGAGATTACCACATCTTTTCAATATTTTGGTGAGCTCTTGGTTGTGGCACTAGAGATTGGTCTTGAGTTGACCTTCCATTTGAGTTTCATCTTCTTGCTCAAAGATGGGTTGTAGGTTTTGTCCTTGAACTGGACTGTTGAATCAGCTCCTGTTGACTATGTAGGTGCGGCACTACCACCCTCAAGTGTGGCACTGCCACATGCAGGAGTTGCAGCAGGTGTTTGCTACAGTACGTCAGCAAAAATAGGTGCAGCAGCAACATGAGGATCCTCCTGTGTGGTGGCCTAGATTTCTTATGGTCTAGTATCACCAATAGCTATTAGCTTGATTGCCTTGCAAGGTGGTTCCTCATTTCCTACACCATGAACAAGATCTTTCTCTACTAGAGAGCCATTAAAAGCATCATATGGCAAATGATTCATTAAACTTGAAATACTCTAGCCACTCTTAACAATTCACAAACACACACATATTTGTGAACTACTAGAGACTACACAAGTCAAGTGGCTAGCTAGGAAGGGTTAGGTACTAGTTATCGAGGTGAGTATGAAATTAGAAATATATCCATCAAGTTGTCCTTGGGTCAATCTTGAGAAAATAGACAATATGAATAAGATTGATAGCTTGAGATGATATTTTCAATTAACTTGCTCAAGCACCCCAAAGCTTCATACCACCTTCAAGTACCTACAACACTTATCAAGCACAACTTGGTACCCAAACTATGTTGGGTCCATCAAAGTTAGTCACAAAAGACTTAGGCACCCAAATGGCCTTTATGCTAGCACTGTGGTGAACAAATCACCTTTCTAGCACAAGTGTCATTTTTGGGCCTCCTAAGCAAATTTGAATCAATTGATGAGTTGAACTTAGGAGTGTTACCCATGGGATAATCCATACTTAGATGTCCCTTTCCTCGGCAAGTGTAGAAAATGCGGTACTTGATCTTGTAAGACATCTTTTTATCTTGCTTCTTGTTTGCTACCTTGTTAATGAGCCTCTTTCTTGATGACACATGGCTTTCACTTTTCTTGTTAGAACATGAGCCAATTTTATGTCCCTTCTCATTGCAACCATAACACTTCCTCTTGTTTCTTCTTGTCTTCTTCTTTGGAAGTGTGGCTTGGTCATCAACCTTATTGGAACATATAGAGGCATTGTGTCCCATATTGGAACACTTGAGGCACTTGACATGAGCCATCTTCTTCTTCTCTTGAATCTTACTCATGCATTTGTTTTCTTTCTACAAGGAGCAATCTCTTATATGGTGACCCTCCTTGCACTTGAAGCAAGTGATGAGAGTCTTCTTTGGTTGAAGTTGCACCTGGTGGCCTTGGAGGCTTTGCTATTCTACCCAAGTGTGGCACTGCCACATTGGGATGTGGCACTGCCGCACCCTGGAACCTCTACAGCCTTGAGCTGAACTACTTGTATTTTGGATAGATTGCACTTCTTCAAATTTCCCCTTGACTTTGGCACTATTGGACTTGTGTCCTTCTTGATGGGGCTTGATGCATGCTTCGGTTGATCCCTTCTCAAGCTTCTTAACCATGTCTTCATGGTTATCTTGAGAAGGTTAGCATTGCACTTTCCTCTTTAATTGAATCAAGTCCCTTTTTAACCTCTGAACTTCTTCCTTGAGCTTTTCATTTTCTTTTGTAATGGAATCATCACAAATTTCTACAATTACATGCTCAACGGAAGGTTGGCTTGCTTGAGAGCAATAATTGTTAGCATATGATAAAATATATGGAACTTGTGTATATGTGCACTTATGAGTGTGAAGGTTGGTATGATTTTACCAGTTGTTACCACAACCTCATGAGCAATTTCTAGCATGATATGAGAATCCATAAGCTTCTCATGAGAGCACAAAAGCTCATCATGATCTTCTTGTAAGATCTCATTCTTGCTAGTGAGCCTTTCCACCTTGTCCATGAGCACATAATTCTCATCTTCTAATTTGGCAACACAAGATAGAGAGTTAATAGTATAAGTTAGCTTAATTGACAAGTTCTCATACCTTTCGACCAAACAAGCATGAGAGCACTTAAGCTTTTCATGCTTTTTGGTCAATTTCTCCAAGCATTTGATCTTATTGATGAGAAACTCTTCTTGCTCGTGAAGTGTTTCTTCTTGCTCTTGAATTTTCTCTATGAGCTTGAGCACCATCAACTTGTCTTTCTTGGTTAGACGTGCCAAGTATTGATTGAACTTATCATCATCATCACTTTCATATTCACTCTCACTCTCACTTTCACCTTCACTCTCACTCTCACTTGCCACATTCTTCTCTTTCTTTGCCATGAGACCCAAATGAGGAGTGGCATAGAGAGTTGAGTTTCTTGGTGAGGTGGATTCGTCATTTGGCCTCCACCGATCACAAGTTTCTTCTTCCTTCAAAATGTTAGTCTCACAAGAACTAGAGGAAGTAGAAGTACCATATGTAAAAGCATTGTTCTCACCAACCATTTCATTACCTTCAATTAAGTCATATGTTGGTGAGGAAGTGGATGTGGCATGATCACTTGGACCTTTTGGGAGAATCATTTGAGGCTCTTCATTTGTCGGTGAAGTTGACCACTCCTCAAGTGGTTCCTCAAATGAGAGCAACTTCTCATTGCATTTGGACTTATCATATTTTTCTTTGAGTGTGGTCCAAATGATATGAGCATCATCAAGTGGTTCATCATCTCCAAATATGATGGCATCAACAATATCTTCACTCAAAGCACTAAATAAGACATTAGTAGCTTGAGCATTGTGTTGTAGGCATTTCACTTTCTCTTTAGATAAGATGGTCAAATCATCACTAGGAGGTGAAATGCTTACATCTACAATCCGCTCAATATGAGAACCCATGGCCCTAAAAACATCAAACACACTAGCGGACCAAGCTACATAATTTGAGCCATCTAAAAGTAGAAGTTCTAGAGATACCTCCTCACTTGTCGACATCGTCTCTCAAGGCGGTTAAGCCCTAAATTAAGAGCCTAGCTCTGCTACCAATTAAAAGGACCTTGATGTCACCTAGAGGGGGTGAATAGGCCTATTTAAAACAAACTCATAGTGGAAGTTAAATTCTAGGTGTAGCACTGCTACTCTCAAGGTGCAGCCCTGCGGCACTGCCTCACAAAAGTGCGACACTGCCGTGCTTATAGATAAGCTCGAACTATAATTCAAAAACTATCCAAAGAAAAGTAGATCGAATAAATTACTGATGTTCCTAGGGGTAGTGTAGAACATATTCCATCACCTGGATGTTGGCGGAAGTGCATGAGCAAGTAGATCGGGACCAAACCCTAGAATCACCACAAATACAAGTATAGCAGTGCAAATCACAAGAACACAAGTGAGACACTGATTTATCCTGTGATTTAGCTCGCCACTAAGGCTTGCCTATGTCCACATTATTGAGGTTGCCATAAAGGCTTTGGATCTCTTTCAACCCTTTCCTCGTTCTCAAGTCAAGAGAATAAACTCTTGAGATGAGGGATGATTTCACTAGCTATTTGGGGTTATTACAAGCCTCTCGGGGCTACCACACAAATTGGCAAGCTCCACGAGCGATACTCTAGCTAGCTAGGAGCAAAGCTCCAAAGTAATAAACACAACCGCCAACCAAAATGTGAACCAAGTGCTCTAGGAGATGAAGAACAGTTGGGGCAGCTCTCTAATGTAGTTTGGAGGCTCAAACTCTCTTGGATTTGGAAGGGAATCAAAGGGAGAAGCTTGAGGGGCTCCAATGGTGAGTGAGGGAGAGAGAGAGCTGCTCTCTTCTATTCTTGGACGAGCTGAATGAGTAGAGTGCTCCAGAGAGACGTTGGGGAGGAAGGGGAAAGGTATAAATACCCTCCAGTCCCAATGATCACTTAAGTCGCGGTAGTGCCGCGGCTCAAGTGCGGTAGTGCCGCACTGCAACAATGCCTCTCTTCAGGTGCGGCAGTGCCACACCAGGCAAGATAGCAAGGGTAAGAGTGAAGTGTTGGCTGTCTTGGCTATGAATCTGAGGATGCATGTGTAAGTTTGAGCACTTAGTAGCACATGTTAGTTTAAGCATTGTGTCCCTCTTTATAGTACGACTTTTCCAATACTCAAATTCAAAATATCAAAGAATTTAAACACCTTTGAGTTGGTCACCACATCCTTTTTATAATAGGGGGCTCCACCATCGAATGTATTGTCCTCATTCCCATTATGCCTTAAGCATGTGACTTGAACCATTTTAACCACTTGAGTCTTCAATGTCTTCATATGCCATTTCTTCCCAATATCACTTCATAAGGGGTTGTAATCATCTTTATCTCATCTATTCGAGCAAACACACCTTGAGCATGTGACTTGAACCATTTCCATACATATGTGTTCACCTCAATGGCTTCAAGTCACTTTCACTAATGATTTGATCCTCAACACAATATGACTCCTCATAGCTTGATTAGTTACTCGACTCAATGCAAGTACTCTCTTCTTCACCTTAGCCATGGTACCTCGGTCCTCAAGCCATCGCTTGCCCTTCACCTTCGCTTAGTCCCTCGAAGCCATTTCCTTGCTATCTTCACCTTATCAAGCCATACTCAAGTCACCTCATATTAAGTATCCATTGAAAAACCATTTCTTCAATAGTATGATCCTTGCTTGAATATCTTCTAGATATGAATGTTGAGATCAATCAAGCTTTAGTTTGATTCACATAAAGATATATATAAATCAACATCAATATGGTCAAGCCAATTCACGATTCCTTATATCCTCTTCATTTTGGCTTGTCACTCCTAATACTCACTTTAATATCTATCTTTATACTTCTAGCTTGATCAAAGCAATGCAAAGTGATTTTCCAAATCTTTATCCATACAAGCAAACCAACATAGAGACCGACTTATATCCAATATGAGTTGTGTCCTTTATCATTTAAACCTTTGCTCGGTATTTCTTCACTTATGCATTCTTGACTCATTCTCCAATCCTTGATCAAAGCTAATCCACTATCAAACTCTTCTTGTTCATGCAAAGCAAGCCATTATTAAGACCAATCCAAAATCATCAACTCATGTTTATTTTAACATTTGCCAAATATGCTTGCTTTCTCATGATACTATGATATTCCTCAACATAGAAACCATTTCATCACCTCCATTTGCATTGTTGTCTTTCTCTTGAACTATATTGTTTTCGTGATCTTCCAACACAACAATACACAATTTGGCCATGATTTGAACATTATATGGAATATCATCAAGTTTGTCTTCTTGTTGAACCTATATACACTTCTCATTCCACAGTCCATAAGTGTATGCAATAAACTCAATTTCCTGTTCAACACTTAGCAAACTTGTTAGACATTTAATGGTGTTGTCATTCAATTCACCAAAACCCACTAAAGGGCTAGATGCACTTACAATCTCTCCCTTTTTGATGATTGATGACAACACAATTAAAGCTTACTAAGAGATTGATAAATAATAAGATTTTGAATCCTATGGTATAGTGAGCTCCCCCTAAATGTGTGCATTAAAAGGAATTCAAATTTTGGCCTAAAATGCTAAATGCACATATTCAAGATAAAGTGTGGGAACTCTCCTATATCTTAGCATCCATGGGGTGCAAGGTGTCATCATGATAAACATGATGCTCATGACAGTTCATGCACTTAAGAAGTTTCTGAAGCTATCATGTGCGGCACTTCTACGAGTGAGCGTGGCACTACCAGCATAGTGGCAGTCAGAGAAGATAAATAACACATCGTTCAAGGCATGAACATCACACACTAGCATATATGGTCCTTATCAAGAGCATCAATTTAAACTATCTTTGCACACACCACACAATAAAAATTGAAAAATCTTATATACCTCTCTTTTACCCCTTTAAATCCTCATATCAATCTCTTTTCCTTACACTCTCTCTCAATATTTCTCCCCCTTTGGCATTAACATCACACACTAGCCCTAAGTCTGGTCATGCTCCCTCGGACGCGTCTGATCAAGAAAGTGTGGCTCTAGATGCTCTCTAGAAGTGACCGAACTCTACGTTGATGGAGCGTCCGGTCATTCCATCAGCGCATCAGGTTGCTAGGTTGGCACCTTGGGCGAGGGTGCGAGCGGACGCTGGGTGGCTACGTCCAATCTTGGTGTGGTTGAAAGGTCCTAATGGCTAGAGGGGGGGTGAATAGCCTAATAAAAATTTCTACAACAACACTTAGCAAACTGGTTAGACAATTATGAGGCGAAGCAAGTGTTGCGCTAGCCTACTAAAAATGCAAGCCACCTACCACAATTCTAGTTTAAATAGTTTCTATCCATACAATAGCTATGTCACTATACTAAGTTATTGTGCTCTCAAAGGCTAACTAAAGAGCCACACTAACCAAACTAACAAGCTCTTACGACTAGCTACACTAAAGAGCTTGACAACTAGTTTGCGGTAATGTAAAGAGAGTGAGCAATTTGTTTATACCACCGTGTCGAGGAGTGAACCAATCAATCTCAAGAATGAATACCAATGAAGACCAATCACCTCGGAATCAAATGATGAACACAATGATTTTTACTGAGGTTTACTTGCTTGTCGGCAAGCTACTCCTTGTTGTGGCGATTCACTCACTTGGAAATTCACACGCTAATTGGCATCACACGCCAAACCCTCAATAGGGTGCTGCACAACCAACACAAGATGAGGATCACATAAGCCACGAGCAATCCACTAGAGTACCTTTTGGCTCTCCGCCGAGGAAAGGTCAAGAACCCCTTTCTCCGATGGAGAGCCAAAAGGTACTCTAATGGATTGCTCGTGGCTTGTGTGATCTTCATCTTGTGTTGGTTGTGTGGCACACTATTGAGGGGTTTGGCATGTGATGCCAATTAGCGCATAAACCTCCAAGTGAGTTATTCGCCACAACGAGGACTAGCTTGCCGGCAAGCAAATGAACCTTGGTAAAAAAACTTGTGTCATCTTGTCCGAGGATTTCTTAGTATTCATTGTGATTGATTGGCTCAATTCCTCTACACGGCAGGTATAATCATCACATCCCCTACCTTGCATTTACATTTCTAGTGTTGCTTCGCTCTTTAGTGTAATTAGTTTTGAGAACAAGCTTGTGTCGGGTCTAGTGGTTAGTGTGGCTCTTTAGTTAGTCTTTGAGAGCACACTAACTTAGTGTAGTGACATAGCTATTGTATGCTTAGAGATCATAGACACTAGAATTATGGTAGGTGGCTGGCATTTTAGTAGGCTAGTGCAACACTCGCTTCGCCGATTAATTGTATAACATCTTTGCTAAGTAATGTTGTAGAAATTTTTAATAGACTATTCACCTGTCCCTCTAGCCATTAGGAACCTTTCACACTGCCGACTACAGCTTGCACTACCCGAGGTGTTCCCGGTGCGGAGCACTTTATCAGGTACAAGCGATAGCGACCTCATCAGCGACATTGACACAAGCAAGAGCACCATCGGGACGCTATTCTTCCTCGGCAAGTGTCTGATTAGCTGGCAGTCGGTCAAGCAGCTATAAGGAAAATGGACCCTAGGCCCATTTACTTTGGATTTTGGTGCTTGATGACCAACATAACTAAATTGGACTAATAAATTTACAAGTGATTGTTTTGTAGTTCAATAGGATGCAAGACGTGACTTGGACAAAGGCGACGTGATGATCCGATGATCAACACCTCAAGCAAGACCTTAGGAGCATAAGAGAAGACCCAAGATATCAAGCAAAGTCCAAACATGAAGATAGGAACCAAGCCACATGCAAGATCACGAAGAAACGATCTCACAGCAGCGACCGAACGCTGGACCAGACGCTGACGAAAAGCGACCGGACGCTCCGATTAGAGGCTTGGCAGCAGCAGTAGCAACCGAACGCTAGACCAAACGCTGGTGGCAAACCGACCGGACGCAGGATAGCAGCGTCCGATCGAGTACAGAGAGGTTCTAGAGCGGCGAACTTGCGACTGGACGCGTCTAGTGGCAAGTGACCGAATGCTGGCAGCGTCTGATCAGTTGTTCATGGCTCCAACGGTCGAGACGACTAGACATGTCCGATCAAGATGACTCCAGCATCCGGTCAGTAGCAGGAAAGCAGGATTTCGTCCCCAACGGCTACTTTCTTAGTGGAGCTTATAAATATAACCCTCAACCGGCCATTTGGGAGGTGTGGAGCTAAGGAAACATATCAAGGGTGTTGATACACCATTTTAGTGATCTCCACTTGCATAGTGCTTAGTGTTTCATTAGGTGATTAGCGTAGGTGCTTTGCGAAGTGCTTAGGTTGATTAGACCACCACTTATGCATTTGCTCTAGGTTTAGGACTACTGTTTAGTGAGGTTTGCATACCTCTTACCACTCAGTGCTTGCGCACACCATTGTTGTATATCGGAGGGGCTTGTAGTCTTGCGAGATCACACCAACCGCGTTTGTGGTGTGGCCGCCACCGTGTACCGGAAGGAACAAGGCCCGCGGTGTTTTGGTCGGAAGCTTGATAGTGAAGACGGCGGGAAGCATTCGGGAGAGGCTTGCCAGAAGGCATGTTGGAGACCCACTTGCGCATGGGGAAGGCCTAAGGCTATCCACGGAGTTACCCGATCGAGAGCTTGGCCCTTGCGAGGGATTCCTTGCGAGGGGCTCCAATGAGGACTAGGGGGAAGCTTACATGCTTCTCGATACCTTGGTAAAAATACTAGAGTCATCGATGGGAGTTTGCATATCTCTACCTTGCTCTTTAGCTTCCACATTTACATTGATTGTATTACTCCTTTTGTGGTAGAGATAGCAACACACTAGCAAAACCGTAGTTGCACATTTAGATAGTTTTATCTTTTGCATAGGTTTTGCTAAGGTTAGAAAATGAGGCTATAGTTTAGAAGTAGATTTTTAAGTTGCCTAATTCACCCCCCCCCTCTTAGGCGTCATGGTCCCCTACAATTGGTATCAGAGCCGGTTGGCTCAATTTGGACCTTTGGCTTAACCACCGTTGAGCCGACGCTATTTAGAGTGGTTGGGATGGATACCTCTAGGCCTCCGCACTTTGATGGCACTAACTTCTCTTATTATAAAGCTAGAATGGCTTGCTACCTTAAGGCAGTTGATTTGGGAGTTTAGAGAGTTACTCGTGACGGGATGAAACCCATTAAGAATCCCGAAAAACCCATAAAGAGTGATGAAAAAGAAATGCATTTCAATGCTAGAGCTAAAAATTGCTTGTTTGAATCATTTAGCATGGATGTGTTTAACCCAGTGTTCACCTTAAATACGGCATATGAAATTTGGTTAAAACACTAAGAGCTCCATGACGGCACAAGTAATGTCCGTGAGCAAAAATATTATCTAGCTAAACAAAATTATGATTCCTTTACAATGAATGATGATGAGCTTGTTCATGATATGTATTCACGTTTGAATCTAATTATCAATGAGCTCCATTCAATAGGATTAATAAAGCTAGATGATATGGACATCATGAGGAAGATCATCTTCGTGCTACCACAAAAGAAATATGCAAGCATCATCACCATCCTTCACAACATGGAGGACTTGAGCACCATGACCTCGGGCATAGTCATTGGTAAGATAGTGGCATTTGAAATGTCACATAAGATGGGTCAAGAAGAAGCTTCTTCATCAAGCAAAAGCAAAGCTCTCACATGTAGAGAGAAAAAGAAGATGAAGGGCAAGCAAGTTGAAACAAGCTCAAGCTCAAGCTCCTCAAGTGAAGATAAAGAAGAAGATGAGGACGATGATGATGATGATGAAGATTCAAGTGAAGATGATCAATCTTCCTCCTCCACCTCCGACCTTAATGAAGAATCAATCAAACTAATCAACAAGGATGGAGAAGATGATCCAAAGGCTCAATGTCAAGGGTGTGCCCATCCAAATCCAAGATCTCATTTTCACCAACCAAAGAAATAAGCAAAGAAAGAGAGGATGCTATGGATGTGGCGAGTTGGGGCACTTTGTGAAAGTTTGTCCAAATAAGCCCACACCCAAGACAAAGAAGAAGGCGTGCAAAAACCAAGCTCTCACATCAATAAGATCATGGGATGATACTTCAAGTGAAGAAGAACACCATCACAAGAGGCGAGGCCGCAAGCACTCATCATCAAGCTCTTCTCGTGTGTGCCTTATGGCACGAGTTAATGAAAGCTCATCCTCTAGTGAGAGTGATAGTGATGATGATATGCCTTCTTATGATGAAATTGTGCAACAAAATCTCAATTATGCTAAAGTTTGCACTAGTCAACAAAAGAAGCTTGAAAAATTAAAAGAAAAGCTAAATAGTTCACAAGAAGCATACAAAACTTTGCTTGAACAATATGAGAACTTTGCTAATCTCAATGTTGAACTATCTACTAAAATTGAGCAACTTAAGGCTAGTGCAACAACAAATACATGCACAATCAATGATGAGCAACTTGTAAAGAAAAATGAAAAATTAAAAGAAAAGTTAGCTAGCTCACAAGATGCTTATAAAGTTTGCTTGCAAAAATGGAAACCATGTGCAAATATTGTGATGAGCTAACTAATAAAGTTGCTAAACTTGAAGTCGTCAATACAACTCCCACCAAGGCATCTAAAAGGAAAAGTTCTATCTTTAACATGTCTAAAAAGGATGCCTCTACTTCTTGTAATGATTTATGTTTAGACTCACCTTTGTGCAACCAAGTTTGTGTTAAGAAAATTGTTGTAGATACATGCACACAAGAGGTTGCAAAGAAGAATGAGCAACTCAAGCAAGAAGTAGCTCACCTCACTAAAGACTTGACTCGAGTAAAAGGCAAGACGAAGCAAGCCCAACTTCATCAAGATAACACCATCAAGGGAGTGAAGAAGCTTGATGAAGAATAAACCGTGGTTTGCTACGTGTGCCACAAGGAAGGTCACAAGTCCTATGAGTGCAAGGTGAAGAATGGGGGAGGAGCAAATAAGAAAGAGAAGAAGCAAACATGCAAGATCTCCAACACCTACACCAACAAGGTGGACAAGAAGGCATCCACACCATACTTGCTAAAGAAGAAGAAAAATGACAAGGTGGTGGCCATCAAGGTAAACAAGCAAGCCAATAATGGGGTCAAACGCTTTTGGGTGCCAAAGGAAATCATCTCCAACATGAAGAGCACCAAAAAGGTTTGGATCCCGAAAGGGAAGTGAGAAGTCCTATGGACGACGGGGAATTTGGAGAGTTGGCAAAGTATGGATGCATTTGATGGGGTGCATCATGATGGACAAAATCATTGTCAAGTGGGTTAGTGAATACTATGGACCCAAATTCCCCTTCCCATGTTAGGTAACTAGATTCAATTTATTTCAATTGGTATTAGATTTAAATTTTCCTACAATTGGTATCTTTTAGCATCTAGTTACTCTTCATGCCTAGGCTTGCATTTGCATTCTTATATATTTTGTCATGCATACACTAGGTATTTCATATGGTAGGCTTGCTCAGTTTCATTCCTATTCCTTGGAACAATCCTACATGGTTTAAAATTGTTTAGGAGCACTGGCACATAGCTTGCTTTACAATTGTTTATCTAATATGTGCCAAAGTCCAAATTATAGATTATCTCTCCTGAATATCATCTTCGAAAATGATTCTCACATTCATGTGATGTCATCTTTCAAGTGGTATTATTGATTCTAAAATCAATGTGCAAGTTTCCTACAAGTATTCCATACTTATGTGCACAAATTTAGGGGGAGGTTACTCTACAAGTTGAATGCTTTGAGACTAACACCTTTTCAAGCTTATCTTGTGTGTAGTAGTCTCATTGCAAGGAAAATGGAGTCCCCGGAGTTAAGCATCGTACTTCAAATATCCACCACCTATTGCAAGTGGTAGAAATCAAATTGGTTTTTACATGTGGTATCTTTAAACCGATATCACCATGTTGATTTCTTTTTTATATTTATATGCTTTCTCCATGCATTATATAAATTAAATTCCCGTGTACAATAATTTGTCAAATATGCATATACTTTGCCTTCTACCATATGTATGCATATATTTAGGGGGAGCTTAATCTATATAATGTGAGAGTCAAATTTTGTGACCTATTCCACTCTACTCACAAAGGATCACAAGGTTTGACCCTCCCTTGTGTTACTAATATCTTCCTTTTTGGTGTTTGATTCCAAAGGGGGAAAATTTAGAGGACCAAAAGCAAGCATAAATTTGTAGTAATGGTCCGAGAAAGGGAGGATAGTGGATTATGGATTAGCCTATCTAATGGGGAGAATTGGTAGGAAGCAAGGCTTAAATCCATAATACCACACGGAGACATTTGCAAGGGCAAGATAAGTTTTTATATAGTTTTACAAGTAGTATCTTTTAGCATCATATAATCTTGCCCCTTGCATTACATTCTAGCAAGTAGGTAGTTTTTAAATTTCAAAATTTTCTTATTTGCTTACTTTGGTCGTGTTGTCATCAATCACCAAAAAAGGAGAGATTGTAAGGAAAATGGACCCTAGGCCCATTTACTTTGGATTTTGGTGCTTGATGACCAACATAACCAAATTGGACTAATAAATTTGCAAGTGATTGTTTTGTAGTTCAATAGGATGCAAGACGTGACTTGGACAAAGGCGACGTGATGATCCGATGATCAACACCTCAAGCAAGACCTTAGGAGCACAAGAGAAGACCCAAGATATCAAGCAAAGTCCAAACATGAAGATAGGAACCAAGCCGCACGCAAGATCACGAAGAAACGAGCTCACAGCAGCGACCGAACACTGACGAAAAGCGACCGAACGCTCCGATTAGAGGCTCGTCAACAGCAGCAGCAACCGAATGCTGGACCGAACGCTGGTGGCAAACTGACCAAACGTAGGATAGCAGCGTCCAATCGAGTACAGAGAGGTTCTAGAGCGGTGAACTTGCGACCGGACACGCCCGGTGGCAAGTGACCGGACGCTGGCAGCGTCTGATCAGTTGTTCACGGCTCCAACGGTCAGGACGACCGAATGCGTCCGATCAAGACGACTCCAGCATTCGGTCAGTAGCAGGAAAGCAGAATTTCATCCCTAACGGCTACTTTCTCAGTGGGGCTTATAAATATAACCCTCAACCGGCCATTTGGGAGGTGTGGAGCTAAGGAAACATATCAAGGGTGTTGATACACCATTTTAGTGATCTCCACTTGCATAGTGCTTAGTGTTTCATTAGGTGATTAGCGTAGGTGCTTTGCGAAGTGCTTAGGTTGATTAGACCACCACTTATGCGCTTGCTCTAGGTTTAGGCCTAGTGTTTAGTGAGGTTTGCATACCTCTTACCACTCAGTGCTTGCGCGCACCATTGTTGTACATCGGAGGGGCTTGTAGTCTTGTGAGATCACACCAACCATGTTTGTGTTGTGGCCGCCACCGTGTACCAAAGGGAACAAGGCCCACGGCGTTTTGGCTGGAAGCTTGAGAGTGAAGACGGCGGGAAGCATCCAGGAGAGGCTTGCCGAAAGGCACGTCGGAGACCCACTTGTGCATGGGGAAGGCCTGAGGCTATCCACGGAGTTACCCGACCAGGAGCTTGGCCCTTGCGAGGGATTCCTTGCGAGGGGCTCCAACAAGGACTAGGGGAAGCTTGCATGCTTCTTGATACCTCGATAAAAATACCAGAGTCGTCGATAGGAGTTTGCATATCTCTACCTTGCTCTTTAGCTTCCACATTTACATTGATTGTATTACTCCTTTTGTGGTAGAGATAGCAACACACTAGCAAAACAGTAGTTGCACATTTAGATAGTTTTATCTTTTACATAGGTTTTGCTAAGGTTAGAAAAAGAGGCCATAGTTTAGAAGTAGATTTTTAAGTTGCCTAATTCACCCCCCTCTTAGGCGTCATGGTCTGCTATAGCAGCAAGTGGTGGCTCTGTCCAGTTGTGAGGCGGAGTACATCGCTGCCATTACCGCTTCGACTCAAGCTCTCTAGTTGGCTCGGCTGCTGGACAATTGAAAGGTCCTTGTTTGGTTTTGATAATTGAGTGACAACTTAGGTGGACTAATTGTGTTTATGTGAGATACACAGGTGATTAGTCCACAGGTACATGTGTATGAGCAACATATGCCATGGAGGTGAAAATGGCTTGGAGATGTTGCAAAGCTCACACATGTGATGATGAAGGAGCTTATTGCACATGAGACATGACATTGAGTCATGTGATCAAGGTGGAGAAGATCAAGACAAGACTTGACTTGATGGACCGGTTGCAAGCGTGAAGGGCAAGTCAAAGGCTTTGGAGTGATGGACCATGTGGCGGTGAAGCTTGAGCAAGACTTGGCGCCGATGGACGATGGCAATAGTGAAGAGCAAGTGAAGTCAAGATCGATGAACCAATATGATCACATGATGATATGAAGTGGATCATATCATTGTTGATCGTGTTGGTGCATGTGTTGCATCGACATTGAAGGAGATGGATTGGAATGCGCAAGGCAAAGGTATAACCTAGGGCATTTCATTTCACCAGTCATAAGTGTGTAGAGAAGTTTATGACCAGGTTTAGGATAGATGGTCGTACTATCAAGAGGGGCAAACTTGTTTGCATATCGGTCATCTAGTGCCACTCGAGTGATCTAACTTTGCATCGTCGCTAGGATCGAGTGGCGTGGCAAGTTGAGTGGCTAACATCCTTTGGGAAATGATTGTGAAAAGCTAACACACATACACATGGTGGTGTACACTTGGTGGTGTTGGCACATTTACAAAGGAGGTGTTGTTTGCAGGGTTGAGATGGGTTTGGGTGGATTCAGCGCTTTCGGGAAAATGGAATGCCTATTTTCTATTGCGCCGGATGCAAATTCTTGTGGTTGCCATATTGGAGCAAGGGTGAAAAAGTTAGAAGTGAAAACGAGTTGATCACGAAGACGCAGGCGTCGGTCAACTGACTGGACGCTGGGTCTGAAAGCACCGAACGCTGGCAGGGTGCGTCCGGTCAGGCCGACGTACGGTGACGCAGAAGTTGGAGTGTGATCGGACGCTGGGCTGCGTCCGATCAAGTATGACCGGACGCGTCCGGTCGAGGTCGATACCTTACTGGAAACGACCGGACGCTGGGGGTTTAGCGTTCGGTCAGTTGAAGCTGCTGCGTCCGGTCAGGTCAAGTGACCGTTGGAATCAGGACACGTGGCCGTCTGCGGGCGACCGGACACTGAGGTCCAGCGTTCGGTCAACACGACCTGAGCGTCCGGTCGGCCCGATTTTTGCCCAGTGAAGGGGTAACGGCTAGTTTAGCCCTTGGGGCTATAAATAGAAGTGGCCTTCGGCCATGGCTGGCAGGGAGCACCTTGGGGGACTTTGTGTCCATGCTTGAGAGTGCTTAGGAGCCCTCCATCTCACACATACTTGATAGCGATCATCCGATTATGTGAGTGAGCGATTCTAGTGCGATTGCATCATGAGGTTGCATCGAGTGGCACTAGGTGATCGAGTTGCAAGCCGGTGGTGCTTGTTACTCTTGGTGGTTGCCACCTCCTAGACGGCTTGGTGGTGGTCTCCGTCGAAGCGCGCAAGAAGCTTGTGCGGTGCTCCAGAGAAGTGCTTGTGAGGGGCATTGTGCTCGCCCCGCAGGAGCCGCGAAGAGCAACTCTAGTAAAGCGTGTCATTGAGCTATCCTCACTCAAGGGGTAGGTTCTTGCGGCGCCCGACGTGCGGGCTTAGCGGGTGATGCTAATTAGCCACCGAACCACCAAGTGAGCGGTCGACACAACGGGGACTAGCGTGTTGGCAAACACGTGAACCTCGGGAGAAAAATCATCATGTCAACCTTATTCTTCCCATTGGTTTGCATCCCCATTACATAAGCTTGCAATTACTTTTATACATATTAAGCTTGTGTAGTTGCTCTTGTAATTATATAGCGTGTGTAGCTTGCTAATTATCTTCTTGCTTGTGTAGCATAGAAGTAGCTCCCTTGCGTGGCTAATTTGGTTTTAGTAACCTTGTTAGTCACATTGCTTAGTTTGTGTAGCTAAGTTTTTGCGCTCTCTAATTAGGCATTGGTTGCCTTGTTATTGAGCATTGCTAGTGAGCTTAGTTAGCTTTGTGCTTTTGCTTACTAGCATGTGTAGGAGCTCCCTGGTTGCTTAAAGTACTAGTGGCATAGGTTTATGTAACCTTGCTCCTAGAATTAGTTAGGTGAGCTCTAGCTAGCCCGGCACCTTGGTTGCATATTTGTTATCTTTGCAAGGTGCTAGTGAACATATATAGTGGGGTATAGTCTTGGCTAGACCGATAGTTTTAATTCCGCATTTGTATCGGTTAGCCGACGCGATTGAGTTTTAGAAAAGACTATTCACCCCCCTCTAGTCCGCCATCTCGACCCTTCAACAATCTCCTAGGCAAAGATACAGAAGCAATGGAGCTCAGGGTAGATAACAAGTCCGCCTTGGCTTTGGCGAAGAACCCCGTCTTCGATGAGCGCAGCAAGCATATCCGAATCAAGTACCACTTCATTCAGAGATATTTGGATGAGGGGAGCATCAAGGCCAGCTACATCAACACCCAGGATCAACTCACTGACCTTCTCACCAAGTCCCTTAGGCGGGTCAAGTTGCAGGAGCTTCGCGTCAGGATTGGGATAGTTCAAATTCCCTAGAAGGCACCACACGAGACTTAGGGGGAGAATGATAGCTATAAGTCTTATCCTTATCTACCTAGGATACTTATCTAGAGTATTTGGTGGCTGTGTCCGCCCTTATCTTTATCCTTATGTTGCTTTAGCATCTCTAGAATGTGTTGTACCTTTCTTAAGTTGCAAGCAAGTTACCCTATATGTATCCCCAACCTGCCATAGTTGTGGTAAGGCTAATGAAACTAAAATTCTAGCCCCAAACCTATAATTTGGTTCTAACATACCACACAACACAATCTGGATGAGGAATCAGCACACTCAATTATTCATTAGGATTTAGCGATGCACATCATTGAAATTGGTAGCTAGAGCTTGAGATGGTGAAAAATACCTAGAGGTTGAGATGGTGAATTACCCAATACTCATTACTTTCAGAACACAGTATTATCTTCACACAACATTAATAGACCAAAAATATGCAAATAATACCGCTGCACAGATATTTGTATTTTAAAATCCGTCGTGTGGACAGCAGGAAGTAGCTTTCCCACGAGACCAAATTCATTGATTATGAAGCAACTTCAGGCAACAAAACAACATGTTACATGTTAGCTTAAAAGAGGCAAAGATGCCTAATATTTCATGAGAACATAGCATCTATTGGGATCATGAATGCATGACCAGTCCTTTTTTGTGGCTAAAATTGTGGCAGAAGGGGCCACCTGGCAAGCCTGTCCTGCCTTGCAGCCCCTAAATCAAGACAGAATACAACATGAAGTGTTGTAATATGTTGCAAGTTCATTTATTTGGGATTTCAAACAATGCGTTTTGTAGATTTGGGACTCTAAATATTGACTTCGCAAAAATAGGTCTTCAAGAGTTGCACACTTGATTTTCATGCCATTATGTGTATTTCATCTCTTTTTTAAGCTATACATGTGTTTGGAGACCTGAAAGACTAATCGCCGCGGGCAACGCCAAGACGACACCGCCGTCCGTCGCCATGGTGGCACCAGCTATCGAGACCGTCAGCGGGCCTTCTGCTCCCCAGTGCCGGCGACGCCACCGTGGCCAGAGCAGTTCCACGCGGTGGTGATCACGAACCAAATGGTGCGCGACGGCCAGCTGTAGCAGATCGACATATACTATGACCGGCCGCGCGGGCGCGGGCTAAGCATCATCCGCGGCCAGCTCGACTCCGGTGGTGGCGAGCCGCCGCTCTGGGACGTTCAGTACTCCATTGGACCAACGGCGCCTCCTTCCTGTTCGACTCTACGTCCTGCCATGCCTTTTAATACCCCGTCAGCTTCCTGTCGCCCGACTAGAAAGCCCACGGTGGCACCGCCTACCTCGGGCACGACCGCATCGACGGCTTGCTCTAAATTTCTTCCGCCTGTCAGTACATGTTTGCTCGATGCATGTGATTTATTATGCAATTGTGCGCTCTTGTTTCCCAAGGACAGGGATGCAGCGGCATGTGCTGAGCTTTGAGGTGGGATGCACGGCGCCGCTGCTTCTGCTCATGGGGTCGCCGTGGCTCCTCCGGGTCTCCGGCTATGGCTCATCAGGCTCGTCAGGGAGAAAATACACGTATTTGGAATAAAAAAGAGATGACATACGCATAATGGCAAGGAAATCAAGTGTGCAACGTTTGGAGACCTATTTTTGCGAAGTCGATGTTTGGAGTCCCAATTCTACGAAGCGCATTGTTTAGAGTCCCAAATATACAATTTTCTCGTGCTGCTAGGCTTAGGCAGTTGGGAGAGGCCAAGTTATAGCGGCTGGACTCGGCGGGCGACGGCAGGAATCGAGTGCGGGAAATCTCCGGCGGCAGTGGGATGAGCAGCGGCGGCCACGGGAGCCCCGTCTATGATGTCTGGTCCGTTCGAACTCGAGCGAAGAGAGTAGGCAGAGCCGTAGGGCGCAGGGAGCAGAGCCGTAGGGCGCAGGGAGCAGGTGGCGGCGGCACGGAGGCATCCTCTGGGGCGCTCGGCAGCGGCACGGTAGGGGGCGCTAGGAGGCGACTGCGTCTGGGAGGGGAGACTGCGCGAGACCAGGATCATCGTGCGGGGGGGGAGATCGTGCGAGACCAGGCCCACCGTAGAGAGTGGGAGTGCACGGGGAAGGGATCGCAGGAGGCGGCAGAGCGACGACCCAAGTTTTTTTGTCGCACCATTCGGTTGTCTTAGTTTTGTTCTTTTTAGTTGTACTAGGTAGCCTGTCCGTGCGTTTATACGGGATAACTAAACTTTTGTACTAAAAACACACGGATCGTACGATAAGATAACAATACTGTGAAATTAAATACTGATGTTAAAGTGACATTTAATCCAAAATGCAAAGTTCATTAAATTAACATAGTCACGGAGAGCGTGGCGTCGCAGGCTCACCAACTCTACTGTAAAATTCCATAGTATGCATAGAAAAAAACCACACTACAATACCATTAATCATTAGGCCATCATCATCATTGTAGACTATAGAGGCACTTTGTTGTGCTTCTCACAGCACAAGCAAACTAACTGGTGCCAAGTGGCCACCATTTTCACAAATGAGAATGGTACATTTAACAAGAAACAGATAATACCTTGTTAACAAGATTCTCAAACGCTTTTGATCCATTTTGCTCAATGTATCTCTGTGCAGCTGAAATTACATCATCATGCCTACTTGATTCATCCTTCATTGGAATATACCAGAAGCACACAAACTTATTGATTTACAATCATTGGCCTCACAAAATGCTCATATACATGTGCACCTCCATTAAACTATGGCAATACTAACCAGCAATTGAGAAACGGTTTTGCGTAAGACCAGAAAGAGAGCCTGCAAAGTGCAAAAGTTATGTCTGTGATGAGCATTTCTATTCATCTCATGATGTATCCAAAAAACTTATCAGCCAAATCATGAGAGCACTATAGCAGTGAACGATGAAGTGTAGTATTAAACCAGAGATAGAAATTAAGGTAAGATGGAATATGCACATAAAACTAAAGCTATGATGAAATGTGCACTTGTGTAGAAAGTTTGTTGTTTTACCATTTGAGTAATGGAGCAAAGTGAGCACGAATAGAGTGATAAATGAGTACATCACCTAGTACGTGAGCCATTACTGATCATTCATGGCAGATTTTTTTAATTGCTCTAACAGAGGCATGCCTATGGAAAATGTCCAATGAGGTAAAAAACATAAACAATAACCATCAAATAGAAGACAGTTAGCGTCTATATGTTTATTTAAAAGTTTATAGGATCAACTTACAAATGATACGCAAGTGAAACTACGGGCCTGCAAAGACAAACAAATAGAGGATTAAAAATTCTTCAAATTGCAGCTAAACATTCAGTGATGTTCAAAAACCATAACTGCACCTAATTTTCACTTGACTGATAGAAAGTGTCACAGGTAAAAGCTATCACATTTAGCAACTAACAGTTAGCCATATTATCTGGATATCACGTGCTTATGTTGAGGTACATTTTTTTCTTGGGTGTAAAATCAGCACTCGTAACCATGACAATTTAAAAGAACATTAAGGGTCTATCATAATCATCACTGTTGTAAGGCTGAGCAAACTGACCCAATAAAACCATTTTACCAACATTGTCCTATTCTATCCCCCGAAGGCAACATCCATCAGGCAAGTAAATAATGGACAGGTAACCAAAGAAACTAATTAGCTGGTATCATTGATACAGTGACCAATCTAGCTTGAAACATCCATCATGCAAAGTAAATAATCAGACATATTATGATTGAAACATTATGTCAAAAGGCAGCTGGAAAACAATCAGCCTAAGAGAAAGATTAAAGGATATAAATTTGTCAACGGAAGGAGAAAAATGAGAAACTAAATTAGTAAACATGGTGTGATGTTTACTCTCAGGCATTCCAACCTGTTTACTATCAGGAAAAGAAACTAATAAGATGGAGGGCATGGAAAAAAGGGAGAGCAAATTAACAAACTCGTTCTGGTGTCCAATATCAAGTATGCAAACATTCATAGTATGATGAAAATGAGTACTAACTTTGTTTCCCTCTCTGTGGCATGATTGGCAAGGATCCTAATGTCTTCTTAACATTGAATGAGAAGTTATATAAGGATTTTAGGTTTGTTCAATCTGCTACCTCAATCCATGGCATCAGACTATTGAGAAGCAATTAAAATAGACATCTGTTAGAGCATTGGAAATAATTTTGCTTCACTGGTAATGAAAATAGGACACTTACTAATAGATGCTGAATCTTTAGGAGGTTGGTATGCTCGTACAAATGCACATGCACTAAATTGGCTTTGGTGTCGCATCTGAGGATATTAATTTAAAATTTCATTCAAAAATGCCTGAAAACATACATTTTCTTGCAGGTTCTTCTAATACCCACTTCCTATTCTAAAATTCTCCCAATTTTATTTTTTCTTCAAAACAATATCAAAATTCAATAACTTAATCTTAATCTCAAGATATGATGCATCAAATGGACTAATCAGTAATACTAAAAACCATGTGGAAAAAATAAGACATACCATTTGTACGATAGCAGCCTAACCCTCTATCCAAGCAGTTGGATTTACCGCAGAGGTGCATAAAGAACTTTGGCAGGCACATCTTGTACCACCATCTTCCTAGGGAGCCTCTAGAATTATTAGCAGTTACATTTCCATTGCTCTCGCCTTTTCAGACAGAGCCATTGCAAAGCTAATAAAGTGCAAAGGAAATATAATAAGTTATCAGCACAAAAAAGTTATAAGCCTAATTTGTTTTCATGATAATTGTACTGCTCACTGCAAATTAATCAGATTTTTTTCCAAAACATTAAAAAATGTACGACAAGAACAATAAAGACAATGATAATGTAAGTAACAGCATTAACAATACATCCTGTGACAGTTTCATTTACTGGTATTTGCACTGAATTGAGACACATTAATATCATTCATTAATTTGCACTGAATCACTGAATAGAGTAGATTCATATAAGGTCATGTGAAAACAGAAGAAATGCAGGGGCTTGTGACCACCAGCATCCTCCTTCCAATGCTATGAAACAACCAGTACAACATAGCTATGAAATCGGTTCAACACACAGTCTCATGCGTTTTGAGAGTCTCAAGAACAATCCAAGCCAATTACCTTTGCCTGAAGCTCGCAAATGGCAAAGCCTCCCTTCTCCAGTTCCTTTGTTTCCATCTTGCACCTATTCTGGAAGCATATAGCCACCAGCTAAACCATTAAGATCACACAATACTGTATTCAGATATCAGATCCAACTAACCCCTAAGCACAGTGCAATAACAACTCAATGTGGATTGTTTAGATCGATACACATGTTCATATACATCAAGTTCAAGGGATCATGGATAAACCAGCACACATGTTCATAAATCAAATCTGTCGAGTTCCAACTATTAAGGATAAATAACAAACCAGAAGATTCCATCAAGTGAAGGAGGGATGAAAATAATATCTTTGGAGGAGGTTTAGAGGAGGGATCAACAAGAGAAGGCATCTCAGATCAAGGTGGCAGTGAGCATATCCACGCTAGGACGGAGCCCTGCTGGACGAACGGCGGCTTGGGGGCAGGGGCGCGGTCGGGGTGGGTCGTGGCGGCTACGGACGCGGCAGTCCGTGCGCGCCCACGGTGGCGGACGGCGAGGCTGCGGGTGCCGGCGCGGCGGTTCACCACTGTCCGGCGGAGAAACAGCAAGAGGCGGTTGGTTCAGAGCTGGAGAGGGATCCATGGCCTCCTCGACGCGTCCATTGGCGGTGGCTTTGGTGTCGCATCCGGGGATGCATGCCTGTGGCGGGCGCGGGCGGCGGCGGCGCGGCCTGCTGCGGGCGGGCACGGGGCGCAGGGTGGGCGCGATGGGGACGCGGCGGCGGCGCAGCCAGAATCACTGGAGCGGGTTTTGTTTCCTTGCAGCAACGTTTCTTTCCAGTAAGGGAGACGGGATCACAGGCATGAACAGACGGACGAACCAAAACAAATATCGCACAAAAAAATATCCACGCTTTATTCTTTTTTGTTGTAGATATTGTATAGGAGATTGTAGGAGATAATATTGTTTGGGAAAAAAAAATTGTTCAGCTGCACGTGAGCGATGAGCCTCATGCCGTGGCGCACGACGACCTCAGTGCTGCCCTCGGCCAACACCACTTGGGCCCGTTCGGCTTGCTGAAACTTGGCTAAAACTGACTGAAAATACTGTTCTGACTAAATTATTGTAAGAGAAAAATACTATTCCGACTGAACAAACAAGTCGCCGTTCGTGGGTGGGTAAGCCGAACGAGGACCATGACGTCCGGTGGGTAAGCCGAACGAGGACCATGACGTCCGCCTTCGGTCATCGCAGCGCGTCGATGATCACAAGGACCTCGGCCCCTCCATCTCCTCGCTCGCGTTGGCCAGCGGGATCAGGAGCCTAACTAAGCCAAGCCGAGCTCGCCGCCGCCTGGGCCGAACTTGCCGCGCGCGTCGCCGTGGCCATGAGGCCTCGCTCATCGGCCACCGTTGCCTATGCCATCGCCAGCTGCCACCCTCCGCCCTGTTCTACCCGCGGCAGCATCTGGGGAGCCACCACTGCTTCTTGCAGCTTCAGTGCACTGTGCGACAAGAGAAGCAATTAGAGAGCTGCAGGGAATGAATTAACCACACTGCTCTGGGTTTGGACCTTCACCATCCCGTTTTGATCTGGAAGTTCCTGCCATCATGCCCGTGGTGAAGGAACTGTGCGGCTTGGACAACGTGGAAAGGTACTTGGGGAGCCTGCTGAGCTCCGAATGAAGAGCCACTCTCACAGTCAGCACCTGCATGTTTTCCCTACTCCCTTGAAGTCGTGGACAAATCACAATAATGTTTTGTTACGCGGTTCGGTATGTGCCCAAGTCATCAGAGAAGAGAGCTTCGTAGCTGTAGGCAGTAGATATCATTCACAATAATGTTTTGTTACGCGGTTCGGTATGTGCCCAAGTCATCAGAGAAGAGAGCTTCGTAGATGTAGGCAGTAGATATCATCAAGGTCTTTTTGCAAGTACGATTTGTCAACGAGAGCATTTTTGGTTTCGAGCACGGCAGACTTCCTTTTGGGCATATCCATCCCCATTGGGTAAAAGGTGTATACTTGCTATTGTAGTTCAGACAGTCACAGGGATATTATAGCAGATCACAGAGAACATACTTGCAGCGATGGAATTGAGACTACTGAATGTGTAAACTGGGCGTACCCAGTGCAAAGAGCTCCCTATCAGTTCAAATATGATCCAACAACATTTAGGGGTATATCTCTTATTCACATAGCCAAGTATTACAGCGATATGTATCAGGATCGGGAGGACGACGCACTCCACTCAGCTATATGTTTCTCTGCATAGTGAGACGCACATAGATCCAGATATTTACATATGTAGCATTTTACAACTCAGCTCAACATGTTTGTTCCTTTACACAGTGCAATGCATGTGTAAAGATTTATAGAACCAGATCAGAGTTATTGTTACATGAACTGCTGCAGGAGCTCCACAAGATCAGGCTGCCGCAACAGGATTCTGTTCCTTGACCTTGCTCTCTCCACCCTGTTCCAGTATATGTGCAGGCACCTCTGCCGTGTCCTTTCCTTTGTCCTCCTGTACATGTGCAGGCTTCGCTTCATTGGTCTTTCCCTTGCCGCTTTCTTCCAGCTCTCTCAGTTGCCTCAGGATATCTTCTTTCTTAGCCTGTAGGTCTTGCAATTTGGCATCCACCTTCTCCAGTTTTGCTTTCAACTTCACTGGATCGGTCGTCTTCTCCTTTGCACCCTTGTCTTTCTTCTTCTCTTTCTTCTCCTTGTCTTTCTTCTTACCTTCTCCGTCTTCCTCTCCATCACCCTCTTTCTTCTTACCATCATCCTTCTTGCCAACCTTGTCCTTCTTCTTCTCATTCTTTTCTTTGTCTTTCTTCTCGCCTTGATCGTCCTCACCACCATCCTTCTTTTTCTTCTTGACTTCGTCCTTGTCCTCCTCCTCTTTGTTTTTCGTCTTGCCTTCTGAATCCTTTACTATCAATTGCTTTCTCCTGTGGTTCAGTGTCAGTTAGCTTGATTTCACGGGTGCCCGAGTCTGCAGCTCCTGCCAACTTTTTGTTCATGTGAACATCCTTCTGTGCGGCCTCACCATTCTTCCCTAGATGGGCTTCCTTTTGTTCCATCTCTTCGCTCTTCTTGTCTTTGCCTTTCTCTTGTTTTTCATCACTTGAACCCTTTGGTTCAGATCCATCCTTTTCTTTGTCCTTTTTATCCTTCTTATCTTTATCATTGTTTTCTCTCTTCTTGTGTTTCTCCTCCTCCCCTACATCTTTGTCACCTTCCTTCTTTTTCTTATCTTTCATTTTCTCTTGTTTCTCATCAATTGAACCCTTCGACTCTGATCCATCCTTGTCTTTTACCTTCTGTTTAGCCTTCTTATCCTTCTTGTCTTCATCTGCCTTTTCTGAAGCTTCACCATCTTCCTTCGTTTTCTTGTCTTTCTCCTTTTTATCCTTCTTCTTAACCACCTTCTCATCATCTTCATGCTTCTCCGACTTCTCCTTCTTCTTCTCCTTGTCTCTCTTCCCCTCTTTACCCTTTCCCGCAGACCCTGCACCATCACCCGAGTCTTTGACCTCTTCCTTCTCTATCTCGATCTCCTTCTTGTCGTCGACCTCACCTGTCGACTTGTCCTTGCTCTTGAACTTGAGATGGACCTCATCCTTGGACTTATTCTCCTCCTCCATCAGCTTGGGAGCTTCTTTGTCCTTCCCCATCTTGAATACGATCAAGCCGCCCTGCAGGATGCAGCTACAAATTTCAGTCACTTTTGAATGAATTGGCTATGCTATGGATGAATGGAGCATATTCCTAGAAGACAATTTGTTTATTGGCGTGGATTTTTCCCCCCACAAAGAGAATCTTACAGGTCCTTATTCTATCAACCATTTCACGATGTTCACGCAGATAATGCTAATGGAATCTGGACTGGGAGGTTGAACAGAGTGAGTATCCGAAGAATCAACTCGGTACCATCTAGGCTCTGCAGCCGCTGCGAAATCTAGTGGAACATATAACATCAGGCACGAACCGGGCGCTGTCAGTCAGCCAGCGCGCACACACGTCCCCGAGCAAAGGCAAGCACTATGGGGAACCTATCCGTCCAACTGGAGTAACAGGGCTGCAGGAGTGGGGATGAATAGAGGAGCGTTTCTTCGGTTCTCACCTTGATGGTGGCGACGCTTCGGCGTCTTAGCTTGTTCAAAGATCACGCAGTAGAAGTAGAGGGAACGATCCGCCGGCAGCCGTGGCGGATGGCGGCGCGGTGCGGGATGGGAGATCAGCTCGGCTCAGCTGCCCCCAGCTAGTCAGTTGGCAAGATCTGGGAGGCAATCAGGCAAGCAAAGCAGAAGAAGGACGCGTGCCGCAGCGGCTTCGAGAATGGAAGCGGCATCCGGCCTTCGTTTATAGAGCGGAGTGGATAAGACGCGAATGGAAAGGAGAAGAAGGCCGGCGGGAGGTGACGTGCGTCGCCGCGTCCGTCGCGTCGGTGGTGTGGTGGGGGATGTTTGCCGACGGTGGAGCCGCGTGGGCGAGCGATCTGCTTTGTCGGCCGGGCGTCTCGGAGTTTCGTGGGCCGTGGGCTTTAGCTGCAATGGCTTTTGTCGCGGTAGGTCGGTGCGCGCTCATGGACGCGATCTGCACACTGGGCTTCGTGGCGACGGGACTTATATTTTTCCTGTTTTAGTTTCTCAAAAAAAATATATATTTAAGCGCCCTTTTGTATGTATGCAAGGATTTGTAAAAGTAGTTCCACAAACTCGAGTTTTCGCGGTCATATAATGATACATGTGTCGTCGTTACTAATAGAAAAGATTTTATTTTCCAACACCAAGAGTAGAAGATGTATGGCGCTTTCACTTTGTAGTTTGCCATGCTCTCTTGAGAAAAAAAAAATCCATGCTCCAAAAGGATGTAAACAGGATATTATACAGCTATATAACACTACCATCGTAGGACTTGTTTTGATGTCCATATATTTAACTCAATGCACATGTGTTGAGCGGATTGAGGCGCACTCTAATCCGCCTCGACACTGTAAATTAAGTGAATACATAAACATCCAAATAAGGTCTTAGTTTTTTCCGCATCCAATCACAGAATGGAACGTCCACACTGTGTAGTGGCCAGCGTAGGTAGTGCTCACTCTCGTCAGAAAAAGTCGTGTACAACCAAAAAATTTGATGAAACCTTTAAAATTACAAACATCAATAATAATTATTAAATCTTTTAGCTTACGACTTTATGATCATCAGGATATATTGGTACATTTGTACGAAAAATAATTACAAATTCTCATAATCTAAAAGATTTCAAGAATACATTTTTAAAGATATTAGTCATGTTCGTTTGTCTTATGAGCCATACTATTTCAACGAAGGAACAGTATTTTTCTCTCACAACAAATCAGCGAACAGTAATTTCAGCGATGGCTTTTCAGCGAAACGAACATGACCATTATTGTGCATGAGACGAAACATAAACAATTGTGACAAATAGTAGCCCCTCATCTGCAGAAAACGGAGAGCATAATTGTCCACCAAGACAAATAATAACAAGTCCCCTTGGCCAGGCTAGAGTAGAGCTTTCTCCATCGTAGAGCTAGAACATGCCCGAGCGACATCCGAGAGCGCCCAATACCATCTTTTCTCACCGGGTTACTTGCCGTTGTTTCATCATCCTTTCACAATAATTTAACCCAGCCGCGCGAATATGGGCTACCACTATGATTGGATTATATTAGTATACTAAAAAGACAATATGATTGGATGCTTGTTTTGGATTACAGTCATGAGCAGGAAAACACGCTTGCGCTGTCTGAATTTTTTACTATTTGACCTTTTTTTTTTAAGTTTCTCACAAATAGACTTCTGGCGGAAAGAATTCCGGAAATGGACCCTGGGCTCGGCGCCACCGTCACTGGCGCCGAGCTCCTGGGCACGCCTACCAGGGGGCTCGGCGCCAGAGTGACTGGCGCCGTAGATCTTGGCGCCGAGCTCGGCGCCAGTCACGGTGGCGCCGAGCTCGGAAATATCTAGGCTCACGCCGCTCCGCTCTCTTCTTCCTCTGTCGCCCTAGCCCTGCCGCCGCCGTCGCCTTGCCCACGCCACCACCGCCTCCGCGCCGCGCTGAGCCCGCACCACGCCAGCGGCCGCGCCCACCCGCTCCACCGCTGCTGCTCCGGCGGCCTTGCCCACGCCCTCGCCACGCCGCGCCGCGCCGCCGCCGCTCCCTCGTCCGAGCCCGCACCGTGCCGCCGTGCCCTCGCGCCGTTGCCCGTGGTTGGCTGCAGCGCCGCGCCGCCAAGTCCTCCACCGCCGTCTTCGCCTTAGCCTCGCCTTGGTCTCCACCGGCGGCATCGGCCTCGCCCCGCCTTGCCGCCGTCCACCGCTGGCGTGCCTCCCGCGCCCGTCGAGCTGGACTCGCCACGTGGAGCGTCGGGCACCCCGCGGCCGCCGCGCGCCACCTCTGTCGTCACCTGTGCCACCGCGGGCCCTGATCTTCGCCTTGACCTACGCCCGTCGTCCGTCGACCCGGAAAGATAAAAATTAGGAATATGCAATGTACCTATTTAGTTGGTGTTTGTTATTTATTAGTTACTGTGATAACTCAATTAGTTGATTTAGTGAGATATATGTAGATAGATAGAAACATAGATACATTGGTAAATAGATATAGTTAGATAGCTACTTAGATATGTAGTTATATTTGTAGTTACATATGATCTAGCTATTTAGTGAGTACACTGTAAATATATACGTAGTTATTATCTTGATTACTTAGTTTGTAGTTAGAAAGTACTTGTTAGGTACTATCTATCGTCTAATTTGGACTAAAGGACATGTGTTTCGTTACGTTTTTGAAATAGATGGACAACCTAGTGACCATATATCATGGAGGCACTGTTGAAAGCGATCGCTATGGATATGTTGAGTTTCTTGACATGCAAAGCGTGCATGTGCTATTCAATGATAGACCTTCATTTAGTGAGATGGTTGCAAGGGCTCAGGAGGAGCTGCATTGCTTTGGAGATGATGACATTGCAGTTGATGGTGTACTGCACCTAGGTTGTCCTCCGAACATATTCAGACGAATGATCTCAATTGGTTGTGCGGATCAGTAGGAGAACTATGTGAGATCGGCTATGAAGAGTCAGCTGTAATGTTTGGACGTGGTTATGCGTCGGGTGTTAGTTGATCCAATCCCTCGTAGGTTTACCCTAGCAATGGATCATCCGGCATACATCGACCCTCCCGTTTCGGAACCTTACTTGCATGTGCAGATTGCGTCTACGGTTTCTGATGCTCAATCCACCCCCAATGCGGTATTTAGAGATGGTTGTCATACTTATGTTTTCGTGGTAGATCCTCCTTATGAGATCCCTTTGACACAGAATCATTCGAGTAAGTGTCTTAACCGCATAGTTTTTGGGAGCTTACCACGTTCCTTACATCTATTTCTTTTATTCTTTCCTCATTTCTGTAATGATGTTGTAGGAGACATTCTTGAGAATATGGATTTGCCCCATGTTGCTGCGCAAGTGCACTTTGGAGATGGATTCCGTGGCTCCAATAGTGTTGAAATTATGCACACGGATCGCTGACATGGCACATTGAGAGGCCTCCATTTCTTCTCTCAACCTATAAATAACCACCCACTCCCTCTCATTCACACAAACAACAAGGAACAAGAACACTCCTCAGCATTTGCTTTCGTTGCAGTACCAATATCTGGAGGGTCGTCCAGAGGGAGAGGAAAGGGGAAGAAAACTACCTAGGAGTGGGAGGGTCCTCTTGGTCTCGATTTCTTTGAGGAAGCTCTTTATAAGAGGTTCTCAGTTGAGAGCAAAAGTGATTTCACCAAAGATACATCACTGAGAGAATACGATGAAAAGAAAGAAGAGTGGCCAAAATGCATGCATGGTGAGGACTGCCTAGTGCAGATGTTCACCGAGGGAATAGATGGAGGTCGTCGTTTTTTCAAATGCCCGCGAGCATGGGTAATTGCTATTACTATTTGTTTCTTCAATATGTTTGTCTTCTATATATCACTTACACGACATATTTATTGTAGTCTTCCTTGGCCGAAGAAAACCATGGGTTCAGTAGGCGGGTCGATCCTCAATCTATTTATCTGCATGCGGAGTACATCTACTACCTACAGGACCGTATCTTCGATCTAGAAAGGGAAATTAGCAGCGGTTACAAGGACGACGAACAGGACGACAACAACAATGGTGTCGATTCATAGGAGACACTCTACAATAATTCATATTGCACATGCCCTAACCACAAGAAGAAGGGGCCTTCTCCGTCACCCCCGCCACCGCCACCACCACCACCAACAACGGGAGGCTACTATGGAGAAGGTGCAACACAATTTGCTATGTGGCCACACTACTAGGATGACTTTATCTTTTTCACATGTATCCAGGTTTAATTACCTAAGGCATGTTAAGTTTAATTACCTAAGGCATGGTTTAATTATCTAAGGCATGTTAGGTTTAGTCAAAGAAAACTCTGTACCCAGGTTTGGTACATGTAGTCACATGCTATTTAATGTGTTTCGTGTGTTGATTTATATAATGCCGTACGTCGTTAAGTGTTTTTGCAGCACGTGTTCAAATTTAAATATGTTCGTATCATTAAGCGGAATATTAAGACCATTGATAATGAAAACAACCACATAATGAAAAGTTCGATACTATACCACATCACACAACATATTAATACACAACTACGTGCCGGCAGTAGACATAGGGGCAAATGTACTTTCAAATCATCAGTCTGAAACGTACTGAGTAAGCAACTCATCATCCGAGTACCAATCCTCTACTACAACCCTATTGCTGTGGCTAGGCTCAACTGCATTGCTCTAACCTGCTTGTCGCTTGTAGTAAGTGGCCTCCGCTTCATCTGCTCCTGCTGCAGCCTGAGTAAAGAACGCGTCGTCATCCTCCTCTGCCTGTAAGCCCGCCTCTGCTAGAGCGATGAGCTCGCTCAGTCTACCAGTGTCGTCGTCAGCCTCCTGCGTCTGAATCCCAGCCTCTGCTAGAGCGATGAGCTCGCTCAGTCTGCCAGTATCGTCCTCAGCCTCCTGCGCCTGTATGCCCGCCTCTGCTAGAGCAATGAGCTCACTTAGTCTGCCAGTGTCGTCATCATCCCCGTCTCCGTCATCACACAACACAATCGGTGATTGAACGGTGCGACCAGCTCGTGATCTATGGCCATCTAACTTTTTCTCCTCATACCTTGCACGAGCCACCTCTGCAGCATGTTCCCCACTGCAACCAATCCCTTCATGTATAAAATGCAATCAGTTAGCAACGCGATTATATTACATTTAAAACAAGGCAACAAAAAAGGTTTTCAAGCACTCACTGGCACATAATGTAGCAACATGCTCGTTCAAGACCTGCATCTGTACTCTTGTCTCCTCCCTTGCCTCATTCCTTGCCCTCTTCTCTAACGTCATCCGCCTCTCCAATCCCCATTTGTTAAGACCAACATCGATCGGGTTATAAATATCGCGCTGTCTAGCAAACTCACGCATCTTTTTCTTTGTGATGTTTAACGAATATGTTGACATAGTTAGGTCCATATCCCTCTTCCGTGCAATTAGTTGCCTCTTCTTCAGTTCATCCAAGAACTTAGCTTTGCCATCATAACATTCCCAACGGCATTTCCTAGTGCTCTATTCAAAAGAAATATTATATCATATATGTCTTAGCAAAACAAACAAAATACGATTTCATATTTACCAGAAAAATAACGAACCTCATCATACTCAATTATATGGTCGCAATAATGGCCTATTCCAAGCTCCGAAGAGACCAGGCCATAGTTGGATTTTACACCACATTCGCACATGACAGGAGATGCTTTGTAGATTACCTGTTCTTTCTTCTTTTCCTTAACCCTCCGTGGTTCTTTCGGCTATTGGTTCTTAGGACCATACAACCACTCCTTGAAATGACACTTCGCCATTGAATACACCTAAATAATGAGACATTAGTACATGAACACATATAGCTCAAGATTTTAACACATACACTTTGCACTTACTTCATACTTGTTTGGACACACAAACTCTAACGTATTCTCAGGGTTTATCATAGCTCGATCTCCGTAATCGCACAGAGGAGGTTCCTCGAGTCGTCTTAACTGCGGCTAGGTGCTTCTCCTTAGCTGTCATTGTCGGAGGGTTAGGGGGGGGTGGAATCCATCGCTTAAAAGTGCTCACGTGGATGTCTCCCTCTAAACCAATCGTCGAAAAAGAGGTATCTAGAATCAAACTTGTCTGCACCATTGATCCACTGAAAGAAAAGCACCTCTCATGGTCTTACACAACGAGATTCCAACAAAATATTAGTACCATACTTAAACAAATAAAAAAAAAGGATAGTACAAACAATTTCTTACATTAAACCGACTACATGTGTAGAAGCAACGCGTGGCTGTATCCGGATGTTTCAATTGAAAAACATAGGCCGAAAAACCACAGTCACAGTTAGGGATAGGAAGGTCGGGAGGGACGGGGGCATCTTTGCTAGACACGTCGGTGTATAATTCTCGAGGACGACCCCGTTTTCGCTAAAACTCCTCCTGAAACATTTTTTGCATCTAACAAAAAGGATGTAATTTAACAAACATAAATAAAAACATCACAACAAAAATATCAATAAGAACCATAACTATAATACAACCAATTTCGTTCTAAGAACCAAAAACAGTTAACATTATACCCCTAAACCTAGGGTTTCTCATTTCATCCACAACAATGAACCCATAACATAACTACATGCGGCTTGGTTTGCTAGCTTTTTCCACGTCTTGGAATCAACCTACGGTTGTATAATACATATATTGAGGGATACAATGAAATCCTAAGTGATGACGATTCTTAGGTTAAAAAATCTGACTAATATGTACCGAATCGATGCGAAAAAAATAAGGAGGTGAGCGAGTATACCTTGCTCTCGAAGATATACGGATCAAATCAAGGTTTTCAAAGTCCAATATGTCGATTCGTGAGGTAGGGTGAAGTGGGGAGAGAAAAACCCGAGAGGGAGGAGAAAGAAGATGAAGAACGCTCGGGGAAGAAGGTTGGGTTGGGGTTAAATGCAGGGGGCTCGGCGCCAGCATTTCCCCGTGCCCAGGAGCTCGGCGCCAGTGACGGTGGCGCCGAGCCCCCTGGCAGGCCATTTCCCCATGCCCAGGAGCTCGGCGCCATTTACCCTGGCGCCGAGCCTAGGGTTCATTTTCAGAATTCTTTCCGTCTATATTTATGAGAAACTTTAAAAAAAACCAAATAATAAAAAATTCGGTTGCGCTGTCCTCGGACAGCTTGCCCCCGGCGGACCCCGCGCACCAACCGTCACCCGCCACCCACCACCTCCAGGCTCCAGCTCCAGCCCTCCCGTTCGTTCCGTGGGCGCCCGTCCACCTGCGCCGGGGCCGCGAGAAGACCGGCAGGTGGGCCCCCGCGCGCCACCCGCGGAGTCCGGTGCGTGTGGGCCCGACGTCGCCGCTGTTTTGTCTCCGCCTGCCTCTGGCAGTGGCTGGCAGCCGACCTGACGCGGAGTTCCAGCGCAGAGTTGGAAAATCTGCTACGGCTACATGACGCAGTGAACTCGCTTTCACGGCCGGAGAAGGAAGCAACGCAGTCAAGCGGCCAGAGCCACTAGAGTCCGTTGGAGTAGGATTTTTTTTTTTTGATGGAAACGTTGGAGTAGGAATGTAATCTGGAGACGGGCTTCTTCTTCGTCGTCAATTCAAGCGGATTTCAACGGGACGAGGGATGAAAAAGGCAGCTGAGACAATGTTAAACACTAGCATAATGTACAGTACATTTGCTTACCAGGTCAAGATGTGAAGATACCGTGACCATTTGTTACGTTTATTTGCCACGAAACCCACTCAAAAAATAGGTTAAAATCATCGGCTTGCGAAGAAACCCGCTTGCACGGCTATCATTTGTTGAGATCTTCAGTGGCTGGATTTTTGCCCAAAAAAAATGCAGCTCTAGTGCTCTACCTTGCAACACTTCTTTCCCTTTCCTCGCTGAATACAGAATTCAATTCACACCCCTGGAATTGGAAAGAAGAAAAGAAAAGAAAAGCTTTCCATGACACTTGCCAGCCTGCCTGCCGAAAACGATCCCCGGGTGGCCCACCTGCCAGCCTCAGCACCCGCAGTGTTAACCCCTGCCCACCCCACCTCTCTCCCCAGCTTTAAGCATCCTCTGCGGCGCAATGGCCACACCTTCCTCCTCCCCCCGGCCTCCGCTCTCCTCGCCGCTCGCCGCCCTCTTGCCTCCCTCTCCTCGCCGCTCGCCGCCATGAACAACCTCCTCACGGTAAGCGCCCCCCGCCTCCTCCCTCCCCTCCTTCCCTCCCTCCACCCTCTCCTGTCTTCCGGGAAGACTCCCCCGCCTCCGCAGACCGCAGCCGCTCGCCGGGATCCGGCGCGCGAGCTCGAGATCTGGGACGGGCCGGTCGGCGCTGCCTGCTCCTCCCCACGGGGACCGCCGGCGGAGCCAGAGCTTGGTTTGCGGAATCGGTGGTAGCGGCGGCGGAGTGATCAGCGCGGGAAGGGATTGCTTGAGCCGCGCGGCGGCGGGTCGGAATGCGGGGCGTGCGGCGGAAGGAACCGGCCCCGGGGTTTCTCGGCTACGTGCTGTAGGGTGCCCGCTTGCCGGGCTGTCGCCTTAGATCTGCGTCCTTTTGGTTTGGGAGCAGCTGAATTGCGTTGGAACTTGGAAGCAAAATGGGCTCGCTGAGCTTCTGGCTGCTTGTTCTGTGCCTCCGGGTTCATGGGTTGTGTCGGGGATGGAGATGTTCTCTTTGTTTTCCCCTTCCTCTGAGCTAGTATTCTCTTCTTACCTTTGGAGTAGACTGTTCTGCACTCCTGCTTCAACCATCTATCTCAATGAACAACTGCTTTAATTGCTCGTGGAGCAATTGCCTTGATTGAACAGCTGCAATGATCACTGGTTGTTGTATTAAGTGCTGCCGTTGAAGTGTTCTAGTTCAGGATGCATTGTATTCACTGGAGCTTGATGTGTTTTTAAAGCTTGTTCTTTTTGCATCCATTTGGCTATAACTTTTTCACGGTGCATCGTAATGTTTGTTAAATACACTTTTGCAATGGAAAGGATGTGAAAGATTCAAACTGGAAATCTATCTGCTCTGCTTGGATGGAATGCTGATATTTCCTATGTGGGCTGCAATCCTGTTATTTTAAGTTGGTACATACATGTAGAACGCGGCTTTTCATATTGGGCTTATAAATTATATAATTTGTTAGCATTCGTCTGCGATTGCACTGTGGTACATGCTTAACATATTATGTACATTCGAATTCCACAGGATTCCTTTGAGCTCCCTCAGTGGGACTCCTCAAGAGATGCGGACATTGAAATGGGAATGCATCAGGCTGATGCTTCAGACAACTTAAAAGATTTCTTGAAGAAGGTGCCGTTTGCATAAATACTCTGCTGCCTGCATCTCTTCATCTTACCATATTTACATTATTACATGTACTCTCCTGTTTGCATCGAATTACATATTGTTAGTCCTACTCAAACATTTTTCCTTGTGATTAATGACATAATGCTTTGTGATATAACAGGTTGATGCAATTGAGAGTTTAATTGCAAAGCTGACAAATCTATTGAATAAGCTCCAGGTACATTCATTCCGCATTCACTATTTGTCAGTTTTCCATTTCTTATGCTAACGGCCTGGATTTTAATAGTGACAATGGAATTTTGTTTTTTATTACTATTTTCCTTGTGAATCTACGTTCGACATGTGCATTGATATCAGAAACCTAACTTTTGTTTGTAGACTGCAAATGAGGAATCCAAAGCAGTTACAAAAGCAAGTTCCATGAAAGGTAAGTACTTGTTTATTCTAGCAGATTTAACCTTTATCTGAAATATGTATGCACTCTTTTGGAAATACCTCTATGCTTATGATTAGACGCAACTATTCTTTTTTCACAGCAATTAAGCAGCGGATGGAGAAAGATATTGATGAAGTGGGGAAAATTGCTCGTCAGGCAAAGACAAAAGTTGATGAACTGGAAAAAGATGTATGCTCTTGCTTGACCCTGATAGTTATCAGTATTTGTCTTAGCAATATCTATATAAATCAAATTGGTCCATGCTTATTGTGGAAATTATACAAATGCGTCATAACTTGGCCAATTGTAGTTCTGATAATTGCTAGATGAAATTGAGAGCCTTAACTTTGTTATATGTCATTTTGTAAGATTTTTTGTTCCGAAACATTGCTAAATTCACTGTAACCAAACAACAATTCCTTAAACTTATGAAATAGGTATCTATAATTATTTAAATCGAGCTGACTTGAGCGCTGCTATCAACAATTAACCTTGAATTGTTCGCTACCATTATGGAACAGAACTTATCGAATAGGCAAAAACCTGGATGTGGAAAGGGTTCTGCCGTGGATCGATCAAGAGAGCAAACTACTGGGTAAATTTACATTTCATCTCAGAGCCTTTAGTTATGCTGCTTACTTGCTTACATGAATTTGTTGTGTATTCAATATGTTTTCCAATTCTACAGAGCAGTGAAAAAGAAATTGAAGGAGCGGATGGATGATTTTCAGGTACTGTGTTCCTTTAGTGGAAAATTCCCGCCTTTCCATGCATGTGATGTTTATGCTGTTTTGTGATTATAACTATTAACATAGGATGATCTTAAAACACAAACTTGTACACAATTAATTGCTCCTAGGAAGATTTAAATATGGTTTCTAAAGTAGCAGAGAGGAAGTGTTCTAGTTTTCCATGCTTTAAGAGACATCCAATTATAAGAATTCTGCATGCCTGACTCATTATAAGCAGGGGGGTATCTTACTGATGATTGCATGTTTTACTCAACTAAAAAAATATTAAAAATGGTCAGCTACAGGTTCGGTTCTCAGTATTAGTTAGCTGGTGGTATGATTCTAGAAGAGCTTCGAGTTTGTAAATCATTGTGAATACCTGCCAATTGCCAACAAATCTGTGGAGAAAATTAAATATATTGGTTGTATTATGTAAGTTACCCTGTTAATGTCTGGTGCAGACCTTGAGAGAAGCAATCAGGCAAGAGTATCGGGAGGTTGTTGAAAGAAGGGTTTTTACTGTAACTGGTAATCGTCCTGATGAAGAGGTGAGTATTGCACCTGTGCACCACCATACTTCTAACCTGTGGCTATGTTTGTACATGTCATTGAGCTGTTATTTTCCAGTGAACTTTGATTATGGTTTGACTTCACAATTTCTCATGCGGTTGCCTCTAACCCTGCAGACAATTGATGACTTGATAGAGACCGGAAAAAGTGAGCAAATATTCAAAGATGCTATCCAACATCAGGGAAGAGGCCAGGTATGTGGTCTTCCATAGTTACATAGGTCATTATGAGTTATGATGTAGTATATTGGTTTCAGGTAACAGGTCTAGCTATGTCTGTTTACAGCATTGATTTGTTATAAATATGTTACTTTTCCACATTTGCAGATACTGGACACAGTTGCTGAAATACAGGAGCGACATGATGCTGTAAGGGATCTAGAGAGGAAGCTTTTGGAGTTGCAACAGGTGATGCCTTTTTCTTTTCTCTTTTTTTTTTTTTGGCATAAGCTCTTCTATGTAACAATATAGTATGTTACAAAAGCTATGGCCATTCAATGAACACAGTTCCCCTCAATATACCGTCTAGTTTCCAACAGAAGACGACGACGACAACAACAACAACAACAAAGCCTTTAAGTCCCAAACAAGTTAGGGTAGGCTAGAGTTGAAACCCAGCAGAAGCAATCAAGGTTCAGGCACGTGAATAGCTGTTTTCCAAGCACTCCTATCTAAGGCTAAGTCTTTGGGTATATTCTATCATTTTAAGTCTCCTTTTATTGCCTCTACCCAAGTCAACTTCGGTCTTCCTCTACCTCTCTTCACGTTACTATCCTGGCTTAGGATTCCACTACGTACCGGTGCCTCTGGCGGTCTCCGTTGGACATGTCCAAACCATCTCAACCGGTGTTGGACAAGCTTTTCTTCAATTGGTGCTACCCCTAATCTATCATCATCGTTCCGAACTCGATCCCTTCTTGTATGACCGCAAATCCAACGCAACATACGCATTTCCGCGACACTTATCTGTTGAACATGTCGTCTTTTCGTAGGCCAACATTCTGCACCATACAACATAGCAGGTCTAATCGCCGTCCTATAAAACTTACCTTTTAGCTTCTGTGGTACCCTTTCGTAGGCCAACATTGTGCACCATCCAACAGAAGACTCTAAATAAATAGGCAACACTAACTGGTGTAGTGGCTGCGTCCCTAACTCATGTGATTATGTGTGGTCTGGGATGGGGGTGGGTGGTCAACTGTTGGAGCTGGATGCTGGGATTAATTTAGAACACTTAAATTAATATATAATACACATAAAAACACATGTACCTTTCAGTAAGTTGACCGTCTCTGCCTTGTTATACCATTTCTTTGTTTTTGTGTTTTAGATATTCATGGACATGGCAGTTCTTGTTGAGGCTCAAGGAGACATGATCAACAACATCGAGACACATGTAAGAGTTCTCTACTTCTGCATTGAGCCTGTTGTATATAGGACAAGCACCATGTGTTTTTTTTAATAATTAATAGCAAGCTTGATGAAATCACTTACACGTCAATTTCCACCCTCTGTTTCAAGGTCTCGAACGCCACCAGTCACATACAGCAAGGTGTGACCGCACTCCAGAACGCGAAGAAACTGCAGAAGAACTCGAGGAAGTGGATGTGCTACGCCATCATCCTACTGCTGGTGATAGTGGTGGTCATTGTCGTCGCAGTCATCCAGCCATGGAAGAAAGGCTAGTGTGGCTCCAAACAGGGAGGGCATGGCCTTGTCATGGGATATACGTTGCCCCTTTTTTTCTGTTTGTGTAATATGTGTGCAGTTTTTTTGTGGGTGATTCGTGATTTATCGTTGTACCTATGGTGACACAACAGAAGCTTTGGCATTTCGATTCATTCTGTCTGGGATAGTCCGGCCCGGTGGTATGACACTTCTATGGCCCCAGCTCTCTGAAATGCCGCTGTGATCATATGCCGATGAAAAAAATGACGCTCCTGAATATTTCCTCTAGCTGTGCAGTGTGCTGGCAGCCCTTGGCCAGTTGGCCGTCGTGGACATGGGATGGCACCAGGTGTTCGTTCACTGGAATTCATGGCGGCTCGAGCTACTGCCACCCATGTTTTACTCCCACCGTGGATGACCAATGTTCTGCACCATCAGAGTTGGGTGGGTCTAACGACTAAGCCTGGGCAAAATACCCGATACCCATTACCCGTACCCGAATTACCTGGACCCGAATTACCCGAACCCGAGGTATCCGATCCTAAATTCGGATAGTGATTTTGATTACCCGAAATTAGTTTGGGTAATTCGGGTAATATCCTCCGGTATCTAAACTACCCGAACTACCCAAAGATTTGTTTTGTCTTTGTATTCATCATGTGTTGTTAGCTGAACCATTTAACTTATCACTTTATTAAAATATAATTCTCTCTATTTGAATGAGTGCCTGTAATATATTATTCTCTACAAATTGCTATTGAAATTCTATACAAATTGCTGCTGAAATTATGTATAGATCGCTAGTTTGTTGTTTTCTGTAAATTTGGGTATATCGGGTAATACCTGAACCCGAACCCGAATTATCGGGTACCCGAATTATCGGGTAGTATTTTTTCGGGAGTAATATCGGGTAGCAATTTTTATTACCCGAATTTTGAACTACCCGAATTATCCGACCCGAATCAGGTAACCCGAACGCCCAGGCTTACTAACGACGATCCATCCCATTTGAGTTGCCCCCTTTCATGCCCCGCAATCCCCTAAAATATTTGAGTTGCTGCTGCTGGACTGTAACGCCCAAAAAAAAAATGAAGGAAAAAAAAAGTTTGAGAAGGGCCAAGGCCCAACCAGCCCACACCCCTCTTTAACTCCTTTAGATCAGCACCCCCTCCTCTCTCCCTCAACCTCCAGACCAGCCCCTCCTCTCCCTGCTCGAGCCCCTCTTCTCCAGCTCGTGTCTCTCCCCTCCCCTGCGCCCTCTCCCTCTCCAGAAGCTCCTCCAAGCAGCAGCAACCAGGGGGGAAGGAGAAAAATGGATTGAGGAGCAAGAAGAGGTGCATCTTTCATGGAGATCGGTCCTTTCCCATCCCTTTCCGTCGCCCTAGGGTTTGTGGGTGACCAAGGTGAGTTGGATTTCTCCCTTCTCTGCACAAGTTGGGTGTTTAGGGTGGAGTTTGGCCTTGGGTATAAGTGGATTAGAGGGGAATAAAAGTTGTTGGGATGTCATTCCATGGATTTTAGTGGTGCAGTTCCTGTAGCTTTTCTAGGGGAAGTGATTAGGGCTACTTAGAGGCCTTAATAGCAGTTTTGGTGAACTACAAAGTTGTAGAAGACATTTAGATCTATTATCTCGTCAAATATGATGATTTTAGGCCATATTGTTTGAGAGATATGATTTTTCTAAGTTACCTGTGTTTCCCTGACAAAGTTCTGGACAGAGTGGGATATAAGAGGTTTTGGAGAAACATAGAGGCATGATGGGACTCTAGAAATTATAAGAGATTTGTAGTTTTTTTTTTCATTACCTTTCCAGAATGGTAAAGTTGATCTTTGTAGGGTTTATGTAACTACTGATATGGAATGTTCAGTAAAGATGCTGTGCAATGTCTGACAGATTGTCAGTCCGAACTTCTAACCAAGATTAGATCATCTAAATGATTTTTCTCGAGGACCCAATGACTTAGAGAGTTGTGGATAATGGACTTATCTATTTCATATAGAAATCTTGGAATTTTTGGATGAAGGGAATAGGAGGTAGTACAGTTTTAGTACTTCTCTGTCAGTTCTGGACAGTTTTGTATCCATTCAATGTTTGGCCATCTTAATGGAAGAATCTGAACTTGTGATATAAACAAAGGTTGTATAGCTTTTCTTACCCTTTTCAGATTGATAACGAACATATTTGTTGGATAAGTATATCTCTAGTTATGGATTTTATAAGTTTACTGTTATGTTTCCTCGTCAGAAAAGTTCAGTTAAGTTCAGAAATTGTTGATGCCATCTTAGAGATCTCTTATGGTGAATCTTAATATAGGAAAGTTGTATGTAATGGGGTTTTATATCATCTGGTAAATTGTGATAATCTTTGGATGTATGGTTAAAACTGGAAGAAATAGAGAAGCAACAATGCTATTGTTATTAACCGAACTGCGTTGGTAATGGCTTGATCTATGGGTTTGGGTATTCTAGTGCATATGTCTTTGTTTGAATAATAGTGTTGGTACTGAGAGTACTACTTGTGATCAGGTGATTTGCAACTGGAGTGTGCCCAACTCTTTGATCTATCATCAGTGAAGGCAAGTAAACGTAACGGTGGTTGCAACCGGCTTTAGCTTGTTATTTATTCTACCTCCACCTTTAAAATTCAGAACCAATACAATATTGTGTTGCCTCTCAGCCATGATATAATGACTTTGTGACATGCTATATGCTCTCTATTTAATTAACAATGTCCTACACTGGTGGCTTGATGATGCTCATGTTGGTTCAATGGAACAAGGCTTCTTGTCCCCATGGAGAGATGCTCATGGTGTTATATGTGGTTATTTATTCTTCTTCTTGTGGCATTTGCACTGCATCATATGCATTCATTGGCATATGGAGTTATGTCGCTGCTAAGCAGTGACCGTACCGGTACAGCATCGTTTATCGATGCGGCTTCATACCTTGTTGGGTATGAAGGCAGGAGACATGGCATTTGCAATGCATATGCATTTTGATTTTGGACTATGGCAGGAAAGCTTCCTTGGTCTGAGGCTTTGGGAGAGTTAGTGAGAAGCTACGCTTCTCCAAGGGTTGGTGATGACTAATCTTTATCTTATATGAGGATACATCACTTTTGGAATTATCTCATTGCCTTGGTGGTTACTAATCTTTACCACATATGCGTTTATATCAATTGTTGGACACATCCCATGGCTTATTGTCGGCTGACATATAACTTATGTATAAATTGATGCTTAATGAATTTGTGGTTTAAATGGCTTGTTAAAGCAGTTTACTTGCTGAGATTTTTATATCTCACACCTCCTTTCTATCTTTCCAGACGCTTCAGGTGGCCTTTGCTTAGAGGGTGGGAAAGTAGCGGCACACTCGGCACGTGCATGTCCCCTTCTAGTGTGAAGGTTTGTGGTAATAATAGCATGACTGGAAGTGAAGTTTCTACTTGTGGTTATTGTTAGGTTGTTTCTTATAGTCTGTCATTGAGGCTTATACGCTCATTAGGATGCTATATCTGGATAGTGTACTTATTTATATCTCTCTATATACGTTGTTGCTTCCGCGTTGCTCCGTTTTAAGGGGAGATGCTGCCAAAATTGCTGTTGAACATTCTAGTTTCCAACTCTTGTGCTGGCATATTAGGTAGTAAGGTTTTGGGGTGTTACATGGACTGTCATCGTTGTTGACATAGATTTCTTGTGACGCGAATTTTGTATGTGCGCGGTAAGTACTCGCATCATGAAAAGTTAGCGGCCCTAATAAGGATTAGTGTAAGTTGTCGTGTCAATGAACAAACATATATCAAGCGTGGACACAAGTATACGAAGTAGTACGGCATAACAAATTGCCCACAAAAAAAAAGCACTCTTTGGTAAAGTAGAATTCAACACTTCCTGTTTATGGGTGGGTAGCATCGAGGAAAGTCTCTGGCTATTTTCATGGCATTGTTTTCAAGAATGTTATGTCATATAAAATAAAATAAAACATGGATGAAACACCCTCTCTCAATGCAAAGTTTCATTCTAGAGTTTTATTATAGTCATTTAATTTTATGACTCATATAGAGTTGGCAATTGTGCCAAGAGCTAGATGAAACTCATTTCTTCCCTATCTTCTTAAATACACTGGCATGTCATAAAAAATACCTATATGTCAACCAATTTAATAAAAATGAAACTCACACGAAACTCCTACTGAGACTAGCCTTAAAAAAATCTGATATGGTGGTAATTGATGTGAACTTAAAAACTCGAAGATCGATGTGTATTCAGTTTGGGGGTTTGAGGACCGAGGAGAACTAGGGATACCGGAGTTTGCCATAGGTCTGCTCGCCTCATCTCGCCTAACTTGAGCTAGCGTTTGGTTCACTACTACAGGTGCGGCATGCCACACCCTGCTTCAGGCGTCGATGATTCAGTTTGCATACCGTGACTCGCCAAAAGTGCGGCCCTGTTTTTGTGCGCTAGACTTGCGGCGTGGCCGGAGCTCTAGTGTGGCAGGCTGCGGTAGTAAGCCAACCCGGCCCCTAGCCTGCAATCCGCTTGATGAAATATGTCCTCTCGTAGCTCTCGTTTAAAATGTACACATAGTAATTTTTAGGAACTGGTATATGAATTTCACATGAAAAATATTGAAACAAAAAAGAAATTCTCTTGTTCCAAACAAGTTCCTGACCACAAAATCTATAGGTGGATATCCTAGCAGCAGGCCAAACAGGACCTAGAGTGCATACTTGTACCTCAATTATCTGCATATTCGAAAATGAAAATCTACTTGAGCCAGCCAGAGCATGTTAGCGGATGACATCATCGTCAGAATTGGAGAGCTGATGACAATCGCGCGAGAGGCCGAGGGAGAGCATGTGTTGTGTTGGTGACAAAATTGTAAAAAGGACCCAAAAGTAATTTCCCCGGCCCCTCAAACGGCTAGAGCAGACAGAAAACACAATATAAAAACGGCTGACTGTCTTCTGGGGCCTACGCCCTAACCCTCTCTTGCACCTTTTCCCCCCTCCAGTCCTCCACGGCTCCACCACTCCCCCGTCGCGGCCTCGTGGGTGAGGCCGCCGGTTTTGCTGCCGCCCGCGGAATTCCCGCCCCGCGCCGCGCCGCTTTCCTCCCACCGTATCCGGGCTCCTCATCTTCTTCGTCGCTCGCGGGGGTGGGGATCTGTCCGGGGCTCGTCATCCTCCCACTGCCACTGGATCCCCTCTTCTCTCCGCTCGGCAGATCGACGCGCGGTGGGGATCTGCTCGGGCCTCCTTATCCTCTCGTTTCCGTTGGTAAGGAAGCGCGCTGGCGGTTTGGGTGGATTGCTGTAGTAGCTGTAGTTTTTTTTCCCGGTTTGGGCTAGGGACTCAACCTCTGGTCCGCCCAGTTCGTTGCTGCTGGGCTTGGTTGATGTATGGCGATTTTTTTCTAAAAGCAGTTTTGTTGACTGGCAGTCATACTGATGTTACAAGGGTGGAGTATATTTCTAAGAAATTCTGGGGGTTCAGTACCGCCCATGGAGATGAACTATTGCTGGGCGCGAGGTCCGGGTTTTTGTTGAGGGGTGGTGCGGGAGGCGCCAAAACTGGGTGGAGTATATTTCTAAGAAATTCTGGGGGTTCAGTACCGCCCATGGAGATGAACTATTGCTGGGCGCGAGGTCCGGGTTTTTGTTGAGGGGTGGTGCGGGAGGCGCCTGGAGTTTTGATTTGTTTCGTTTGGGGACTGTGGAACTAGACCATTTTCCGGTGATGTTGCAGTTGTCTGTGATGGCTGTGAGAAGGTGGAGTGTTCCCTAGAGTTTTAGTGATGCTATGCTGCAAAATTGTTATAATGCTGAAAGAGAGATGGGTGAGGTTTTAGAAGGGTTTAATGAAGTTTGCGCGGCAAAAGTAGGTAGACACTACCAGCTGAGCATCTGAATGAATTTGGCAAAAAACCCATTTCCTGATATTACCGTTGCGAGTGTAACGCACTAACGACAGTGTTGTCTTGGCGCTTTGAGGTGATGATGTTCAATTGTTAGTCAGTGATGCTGATGCTACTGTTCTATTATGGCTGTAGTTGTTACTACCTGCGCTTCAGGCGGGATGCGAGTAGGTCTGATTGCTCGTAGTGAGATTTGGCACCCTTTAATGATTATAGTGTAATTATTAATGCTTGGTGTTATCTGTTTAAAGTGTGTTTCTTGAGCTAGTTTTTCATCTGTTGGTCGTTATATGCAGATTTGAGCGTCATTGGATATCCTCTTATGGCATCTGATATGAGAGCACCTAGCAGTGGCAAAAAGAGTGAGATCTCCCATGGCGTGGAGAAGTGTGGGGTTTCTGATCAAGCTTGTCATGGCAAATGCCAAAGCTGTGGCACTGATGTAAAACCTTTTTGTGCTGGAGTGGATGGAGTCTCCTCGTTGACTGGTGGTCATACTGATGTGAAGGCCTCAAAAGAGAACTGCGGAGCATGCAGTCTGAACAATGATCGTGCTGATTCTTTAGAAGAAGAGGTAAAGGGTTCCACAGCGAGGATAGGTCATGTTGAGAGTGCTGATCCTGATGGCTGTGTGGATGTAAAAAAGGAAAGTTTCATGGCTGTTGATGATCTACCACAGGAGTTTGAGGGGGAGCAAGCTGGGGCAACACTGGAGGATCTGTTTTTCTTTAATGGTGAAGAGGAAGATGACAGTGATTGGGAACCTGCTAGTCGCCTTGTTGAGAATAGATGGTTTTGCTTCAACTGCACAATGCCCATTGTGGACGAGATTACACATTGCATGGTAAGATTAATTTTTGATGGTCAGGCAAGCAGTGTAACTTATGAAAAGTTGCAAATTCTATTTAGTACATAGTATTGTTTTGACTCCTTCTTTGGTGCTTGTTCTCATATTCTAGAATTGCCATGAGCTTAAGGGATCTGTGGTAGATGGATATGATGTTTTCAAAAAGCAAATTGCACAGACAGCTTTGTTATCTGCTGACACAGGTGTTGTTTGCCTTTGCATTAATGTTCTGCCGTTACTTTTCAATTTTCATTGTCAAATGTCAGATATTTGTTAAAATTTGAATACTTGTTTCTTATTTGCTTATCAAGGTTGGAACTATAACTAACTAAAAGAAAAAAGAAAGACGAAAGATGCACTAGAAGCTATGTATAGACTACTACTAGGTTACTTGACCTAGCCTAGTTTCAACCTAGGAAAATTCTCATTAATACAGAATTAAATAAGTAGCTAATTCTGGTTATTGACTTATGCTTGGATCGAGACTGGCCACCTGTAGAATCCTACTTTATTGAAATTGGCAACATATTAAGAAAAATGCTTTCACAATCTTTTCAAGTAGGCATCCTTTAATCCATGCATGTGATATGCATATCTTTCAAATTTGGACCAGTGATATGACCAACACAAAAAAACCGACACATTGACACTGCCGCATGTTTCCAAATATGTTGACACTCTACTTGCTCCAGTTTCCTCCCTGGGCTTTATAAAACCCACCTTTGATTTTGACATGGCTTCTTTTATCATGTGATATAGTCCAATTAGCACATGTCAATGGAAATTTGTCATTGGCAAGATTTGATAAGGATCCAAAACCATCTGAATCATGAAAGAAGGAAATAGAATGGTCTTACACTGTATCACAAATGTATGTTCACCGAATGTGTTCCACTGCATCAAAATAGAATGGTGTTATACTGAATGACAAATAAAAAATGTATGTTTACCATCACACAATAGTTTTAAGAATCTGAATGTGTTCCACCAAATCAATTTCTCATATGCCTATTGTATTCAGGACCTGTTTGGCAGGGCTCCTCTCCGGCTCCGGCTCCGGCTCCTCCAGAGGAGCCCTGCCAAACGTTTTCTTGGAAGAGCCGTTTTTCAGTAAAAAACAGAGGAGCCGGAGCCGTTTTGGAGAGCCCCTCAGGAGGAGCCGTGCCAAACAGGTCCTCAGTTTCAAATTTCTCATTTGCTCGCGCTATTGACTACTCTATGCAGAGTTTCTACCAGTGTCTACAGCGATTGGTTTTGATGAAAGAATGCTGCTCCACAGTGAGGTAAATACGACTTGTGAAATTTGAACTAGCAGATATGATGATATATTATTTGGGTTAAAGCTCTTACATCAAGGGTGGTAGCTCGTAGTTAGCAAGGATATTTTGTATTGGTCTTAAGCTTTCTTCACTTAGGTGGACTATTTGTTTGGTCGCATGCTGTGTATGATATAAACCTGTTTAATGTCACATTAAAGAGCAAAATCGGAACTTATGGGCACAATGTTATACTGTATTTGTTCTGCATTTAACAAAGCTACTTTATCCATTTGTGATACCATAACGTCTCCATTCTACCGTTTTTTAATACTTGAGGGTTATAAATTCTGTCTTGTTTTCTCACTATGCGGCCAAAGGAAATGATAAAAAAAAATCTGTTTTAACATATGGTTATACAGATCCTTTCACTAGTTGTGTTTTCTAGATTATTCCCTTCAATTCCTGACTTTCTGTCTATCACTTGTGGAGTCTGTAATTATTGTTGAACTGATGTATGATACTTCACATACTAGCAGCTAGAAGTTAAACCAAATCCGCATCCAGAAAGACCGGATCGCCTTCGCGCCATTGCTGCAAGTCTTGCTGCTGCAGGTGCATACTATCTTTTACCTTTATTAATCTGGTTGTCTGTTAAACTTTGTGTGTAGCCTATGTGTTTTATTCATGTCAAACGGGTTACGTTCGTGCAATTAAGTGTTAGTCTACTAGTCTAGTTAAGTGGTATAGTTGCACTTACAAAGGTCTACTGCAAGAAATTTTTTTATTGAAAATGCTGCAAGAAAACTCCAGTGCAATGTTTTGGTGATATAGTGACAAATTTACAAAAAGGGAGATGCAATCTAGATTGTATGATCTTTCCATTGTAGCAAAAAAAAAGGATATCTAGACAATAACTACATGATTGTGGTCGTGTAGCAAAAACACGATGTCATGTCAACAAGTGGTTTGGTGAGTGTCCTTTCTATTCTAGTTGTTATTAGTACACATTAACTCGTCTCTATATCCTTCAGGGATCTTTCCCTCAAAATGTGCTTTGGTACCTCCTCGAGAAATCACGAAGGAGGAACTCCTTATGGTAAGTAAGAGGTTTGCAGGTGTATTTCCCGAGTATAGATTTTTTTTGTTTCATAATCTCTCTGATAGCCCCGATGCACTGAAATTTTGGGAACTTCTAGGTTCATAGTCCAGACCACATTGAAAGCGTCGAGCAGACGAAGAACATGCTTTACAGGTACTGCTTGCTTATTTTTTACTTTCAAATATTTTCTTCTTAATATTAAAGATACACAGCCCTCCTGCTTGTTCGAGATTTTTTTTTTTTTTTTTTTTGCTTTGAAATGCCATGATCTGTTAGTTTATCACTAACTGTTTTGGTCATTATTAATGAATGCTTAGCCTATCTTGGCATTTTTGTGTGAAAATCATTCTTGGGCTAATAACACAATTTGCAGTTACTTTACTTCGGATACTTATGCAAATGGACATTCAGCATGTGCTGCCAAACTTGCAGCTGGATTATGTGCTGATCTTGCTAGTTTGATGGTATCTGGGCGTGTTCGTAATGGCTTTGCACTGGTACTGTGCTTATGATCTTGTACCTTCAAATTTTTCACAAAACTTTTTCATTCTGCACAGTAAGCCTGAAACGTAATTGGTAGTTATGTATTATTCTTCATATCGATTGGGTCTATTGGAAAACAGGTAAGACCTCCTGGGCATCATGCAGGGGTGAAGCAAGCAATGGGTTTTTGTCTTCACAACAATGCAGCAGTGGCTGCGTTAGCTGCAAAAAGAGCAGGTGCCAAGAAAGTCCTCATAGTTGACTGGGTAATGATCTTGCATAGATTCTTTTGTACTACCTATTTTATAGTCAATAATGCTAATTAATGTTGATTATCTCATCAGTAGGTTCTCAATTGTTGTTGCAGGATGTGCACCATGGAAATGGCACACAAGAGATATTCGAAGGGGACAAAACAGTGAGTCGTCTCCTTTCCTTTTATGCTATGGCTTTCTTTTTCTTTTCGTGTCACAGAATAGCAAAATTTAAACCTAGCATTGACTTTGTTGCCTTTTTCATGTTTTTTCTGCTTTATAGTGCCTATTCATTTTTTTCCTGCTGTATGTTTCCCCAATTTATTCTTCTGACAAAGGATCACATGGAACAGTTAATAATGATGGCAGAGATTAAATAAAGTGCAACTTCAATGTATAGTAGTGTTCTACATAACACATTGTTGAAGTTTGAACTGCTTTGGATTTCAAATTATTCATCATGGCTGTTTTGTGGATTAATAGTAGAAACAAGGATATGTAGCTGGGTTCTTCCAGCGCTAAGTAATTAACGTCTATGTGCTATCACAACAAAGATATTATCAAACCTGAGTTCAAAAATTTAATCATGTTATCTAACCTGTGACCTTAATCACATTTAATTACTTATTATGCACTGTCCGTATGTGCACCATTGTATATTCTATATCTCCATGAGCTTGCTAGCTGTCCAAATTTACAGTTGTATGGAATGTCTGTTCCATTTTTTCATTTCAGGTCTTGTACATATCATTACATCGTCATGAGGATGGAAACTTTTACCCTGGAACTGGAGCAGCTCATGAGGTGTCTGTTTAACAAATTTGCAGTATAATGTCTTTTTCTTGAAGCTGTATAATTGAATGAAATTTGACTGCTAGCTGAATGTGTTAATAAGAACAACATGCATGATGAATCTAAACTGATTGAAAGCCTTTTTCACGTATCAACAGTACTTGGACATCTTAGAGTTCCGCCAATTGACGAGCAACTGAAATTTCTTGTTTAGATTGTAAGTGATCCAGATTGGTTAAATCTAACAGCTTTGTACGCTAGAGCATTAGGACCAAAATATCAAGTACTCCCTCCATTCCAATTTATAAGACGTTTTGGCTTTTCTAGATACATTGCTATGTACTTAGATATAAATTATGTCTAGATACATAGCAAAAGCATTGCATCTAGAAAAGCCAAAACGTCTTGTAATTTGGAATGGAGGGAGTACTATATATCACATTTATAATGATGAATAGGTCACACACTGGAGATTCATTTCTACTATTGTAATACATCCAATTGTACCCAGGCATATCTTGCGAACCAAATTAGGAATGGTTGTGTCATTTCTTTTTGCAATTGGTGGTGTACCACCTTTCTCAATGTTTTGATTCCAAGCTGTTTCAAATTTGTACATGTAATTTCTTGCGTGAATCTCAGGTGGGAGTTCTGGATGGTCAAGGATTCTCAGTTAATATACCTTGGAGCCGTGGTGGTGTTGGAGACAATGACTACATCTTTGCTTTTCAGACTGTGGTGCTTCCAATAGGTAATAATAAAATAGCATTGAGATGTGTGCTATTCTTATGTGCTTTGTCTTCTAGGAGATCTGGCGTTTTTCACCTTGTTAGAAAGACACATAACTCAAATTTATCAAATTGGAATGCTGCCTTCTTTGTTTCATATGGTTGGTGTTTTTTTTCTTTTGGGTGAAAAAACATGTTTGCTAATAGCACTTGAACCATTTGATTTACATGCCTTCATGGACTCATATTTTTGCAATATTGTTCCACAGCTTTCTTACTGCTTTTATTATTATTGTTGTTGCGAATCTTGTATTTGTGCAGCTGCAGAGTTTGCCGCAGACATCACTATAATATCTGCTGGATTCGATGCAGCTAGAGGTGACCCTCTGGGTGGTTGTGATGTAAGATTCCTCTTAATTTTGATTGCTAAACTCTAAAATGTGGCTGCTGCCCTCCTGTCCTGTGTATGCATTACATTCTTACTTTGTTTACTTTGTTTCTATTGGGAAATGAATGATAAGACTCAATACTTAAGCAGATGACTTCCCTCTTGGAAGTTAGGCTGACCTTTCTTTTTTACATTATGCAGAAACCGAGTTTATTTGACCTGCTTATTTGTAGAAGCTAGATTTTGAGCTGCTTTTAAGCATTTGATTTTATCAAGGGCATGGTTCTTAAGGTGGTAAGGTGAGACATGGCGAGGCACCCCCTTCCAATCGCCTAGGCAATCATAAGGCAAGGCAAGGCGTCGCCATATGATTCTTAGAAACTTCAAAGAAGCAGCATGGAGTAGGGAGAAAAAGGAAAAAAAAGAAAAGAAAAGAAGAAGGCATATTCACAAACTTCCTGGGTTGATAGGTTGAATGGGATTGAGGAACATAGTATGCTACTTGTGAGAGATGGTGACGAAAATGACCCTTTTTACGCGGGCTGGGGACGACGTTCCTGGGTCGAGGGTCAATATCTTTGACCCTGTTTTCTGTGACTATTAGAAGGACAAGGCACAAAAAAGGCCCAGCCCATATACCCTTCCTGGCGTGTTGCGTGACCTACCTGTACCTGTGGTCCTCCCCGCACCATTGTCAAGCATCCCAGTGCCGCCACTGCCCCTCTCCCTGTGCCTCTTGCCTCCATCCCTCCCCTGTTCTCCATATGCGCTGCTGCCACACGCAACCATTCCTCCCTACCTCTTCCCCTTCTAGATCCCCTCTACTAGAGCTGCTGGCCTGCTGCTGCCCCTCCCAGATCTCCAATGACGAAGAAGTTGGCTTGTGAAGAAAGCTGTGATGGCGACAGGAGCTGGAGCTGATGGGGATGGGAGCACGGGTGCGCTTGTCCTTGCCTGGTCCTCCAGTTCTTCCTCTTATCCCTCCCCTCCTCTCATTTTGCTGATTTTTGGTCGTGGCTACAGTGATGCCTAGATTTTTTAGCGCCTAGACGCCTAGGTGACAACTAGACGCCACCTTAAAAAACATGATCAAGGGTACAACCTCATGTAAGTACTAAAACTTTTTAGGGATGATCTAGAACTTATTATGACAGTATGAGTGCAAGATGCATGTTCCTTTTGTTGTACTTGGCAGTAGGTCCAAAGTACTGGCAAAAATATAAGAAGCGATTAAGTTGACTGAAGTTCCCAATTGGAAGATTGGAAGCAAAACTCAATGCAACCTTTGATTGATATTACTCTTGTTTTCTAGTCGGTTGTTCTGTAGACTTTCAGGTTCTTTTTAATGTTGGAGTTGTATTGACGTTTTCTGATGTGCAATTACATTACATGCTGAAGCCACATTATGCTAACTCATAGTTTTTGTGTAACTTTCCTTCTTCAATATTAGGTTACTCCAGCTGGATACTCTTGGATGACATCCCTGCTAGCTGATTGCTCAAATGGAAGATTGTTGGTGATACTTGAGGGAGGGTACGTACCTGGTTCTCTTCTTAATTTGAGAAAAATATAACAAATTTGTAGAAAGTTGAAAGTTAGGTAGGACATTATACGTGCTACTGCTATGCTCTATGTCAGATATTAAGCCCAAACAAAAAGAATCTAGGACTTGATTGTTATGCTATGTGCCTATGCAACTTCATTAGGTGTATATGTTTTAACTAAAAAATGGGTGACTGAGATGCCAATGACAAGTTGCCACATCAAGGTTCAAAGGAACGATTGCTTGTATGCTGCTGTAGTAGTATTGGGCTGAAAATGTGGAACCTACTGTGCATAACAATCCTTAGGGTTGTTTTTTTTTAAGAAAATGGTGCCTTTTTATTGACAAAAGTATCTTACTCTAATAAGCGTTCTGGTGTTAGGCCCTTTTTGAGAAAGTTTCCCCGGTTAATACTCACAAAGCGTCTGTGTTGTCCTACAGATACAATCTCCGGTCGATATCCTCATCAGCTACTGAAGTTGTTAAGGTCTGTATTCCTTCTAATAAGTAATAGCATTAGTCGTGTGAGAATGGGATGTGTAAATATTTCAATTTTTTTCTCAAACACGCAGGAGAGCTCTATATCATTTCATTAAGAAAGAAATGTAGAAAGATAGGAGCTAGGGACCCTCATTTCCAAACACACCCCACAGACATAATTTTAACAGTTTAGCCACACAAAATTCAGCGACCAACTCACACAACACAGACTAGATGTCTGGGTAAGCGACCTTAGGAGTAACTCACAGAGCCCTTCAGCACCGACCATGCACAAGAGAGCAATTTCATCAGCAACTTCCTGCAGCACTAGAGACCCTTGGTTGTGCACCATTGAAGACAGTCATTCTGGTGCTTCCAAATGTAAATATTACAAAAATGTGTTTAATGTATCAGCTGCTTGTTAAATTTCCAGAAAGAAGCAACAGTTTTATATTCCTATGAACATCTTGTAGTTCAAGGACTAAAGTTTCAGGGATTGTTTTAAGGTTTGCTTTTTTAGCATTAGGCAAGATATCGATGCTAAGATGTCAAGCATCGTGCAGTTATTTGGTCATAGACATGCTAACACTCGACAACATGGTAGATTGTGAATGCAGATAATTAGCCTTTTGATGCTGTCGTCCATTTAGCAGTGGGTTAATTATTTGGTTTTTGTGATGAATGCAGGTCCTACTTGGGGATGGTCCAAATCGTGCTTCATTTGTAGGTTCACCATCAAGAGAGGCCTTGAAGACTGTTTCTCAAGTCCTGAAGATTCAACAACAATTTTGGCCAGTTTTAGGTCCAACATATGCATCACTACAGGCACAGCAGGGGTCGGTTTCTTCCAGTCATAGTGAGTAACATAACTGATTATTGAATTGCATAACCATCATGAAACCTCAGCGAGAAGGCTGGTTACCTTTGGATTTGATATTAGAGATTTGCTTCCTAACAATTTATATGAATTGCTTAATAAGAAGTGATGATCTGAACGCGTGACATGATTAGAAGAAATCCAAGCGAAGTTTGAGCATGCATTGGATTGCAAAATAAAACATGCAAGCATTAATTTCAAGCGCCAAGGAACAACTTTGCACTGAATATATCTTTCATTCTTTCTTAAGCTGGTCCTGAATCTTGATCAAAAGTCGGGATGGTGATGGGTTGGGTTGGGTGTGGGGGGAGTAAAAACCTGTCCTCAACACATTACCTAAGGGGTGAAATTCTGCACTTGCACCCATGGGTTGGACCCCGTGCTGTGAAGTTTCCTGCATGATTGCCATATTTGCGTGGCTCCATGCATGCACGAAAGCTCGTACACCACGCCTTTTGTTTTAACTACTATTTTTCTGGTTTCAGTTGTTGAGTTAGCCTTTTGCCCCCGTTTTTTTTTTTTTGAAAGGTGCCTTTTGTCCCTTAGTTGTGCAACTTTTTTCAATGAACATCCCTCCACCACCGCCCATAGGTGAAGTCATGGACTCTCACCTGCACCTGCATCCACAGGTGGAATTTTGCACCCACACCGACCTGTTGTGGCACCCCCAAGTACCCCGCACCAGTGGGTTGGACTGCCATCCCTAGATAAGAGGTGTTGGATCTAGATTTGGCTCTTAGTTCATTTCTGAGTATATCATGAAGGCTATAATTTATCTGAGGATATATTCTTTTTCTTGTATACTTGTTTTACTAATTACTACTCCCTCCGTTCCGAATTATAAGACGATTTGGCTTTTCTAGATAAATTCCTTTTGCTATGAACTTAGATATATGCTATGTCTAGATACACATAGTAAAAGCAACGTATCAGAAAAAAGCCAAACATCTTATAATTTGGAACGGGAGTATTACTCTTGATTAGAAGGATTCTGATATAATTCTTTGTTTTATATGTATAGTCACCAAACATAATGAGCTGAAGAAAAGGAAGCATTCAGGAGGATTAGGGCCCTTCTGGTGGAAGTTGGGAAGCAAAAGGCTTCTGTACGAAGCGCTTTTTGAGCGCTGTCGTCAGAGGAAAATCAAGGGGTCCGGAGAAGGAAAAGCAACTGGTTTCAGCAGCACCTTAGATGGGTAGTTCGCTGACTATTGATCTTCTAGGCATGAACAGGGTAGTTCGCTGACTGGGTTTCCTAAAGCAGAGTAGCTTGCGTTTACCTAGAGCTTAGTTTTGACTGGTTACTTGCATGATGGTCTGCCGTTTCAGATGAAGTTTGACAGCAACCCGTTGTGTTAACATGCGTGGTGTAGCAACCGAAGTTTCATGTTACCATCTTTTTCTTTGGTTGGTTCGTACCATAGATGTATGTACTGGTCATCGATAGAAAAACCTTGCAGAGCTGGAATGGCATGCATCTCAGTTATTAGACCCTGTTATTGCATATGGATTTTTGCTGATTTTCTGCGTGACTGACTGCGACGTCTGATGTGCAATTGTTACTCAACTGATTCACCGTCTTTCAAGTGTGTTAATTGACTAGGGATTTTCATGTAACGTGAAGCGGATGGTGGTGTTTTTCATGGAAATGGATTCTGCCGCCTTTGAGGAGCTGTTGCATGTCACATCAGTATCTTCTCGCTCTGAATATATCTTGTCCGGTGGTCATTTTTATCTGCATCTTTGATAGGTCAGTTACCAGCCATCCATCATTGATCACCATCACTGACTCCGCCCTTGTGATACTGAGGTGGCCAGAAGTTTGATCTCGACTGTTATTTTTGCCTTGAAGGATGAAGCCATTTGCTCTGGTTTGATGTGTATACAGTATATCACTATCTTGTCGCAGAGCATCTGGCTTGCATTCGAGGAAAATTGTATATTTCTTTGTAAATTCAACTATTTGTATATAAAGAACCCTTGGGTGGGCTGGAGTTTTGAGCTTATGGCTTCATCCACCCAGATTAAACCTTAGCTGCATACATGTATATGTGCGCTAAGTTCTAAAATTTCCTTTTATTTTTTTGTTATAGTAGAGTAGCGAGAAGCTCTTTATAGAGGTGATCTTAATGGCCATGTAGGTACATCAAGTGTAGGTTTTGAGACGGTTTATGGGGTTTTGGATATGGTAGTAGAACCAGGAGGGAGAGGACGTCATAGCTTTTGATCTGATGATAGCTACCACTTTCTTCCGTAAGAGACGGTCTCATTTAGTGACCTTTAGTAGCGGTCGGTACTCTAGTCAAATCGACTTTGTTCTTACAATGAGGGAATAAACGAACATGCGTGGATTGTAAGGTGATATCTGGACAATGCGTGGTCGCTCAACACAAGCTGGTGGTGGCTTGATTTTCGCTTTCTGGTGCAAGCTCATGGGAATAAACAAGCTAAGGTTGCTAGAACAAAGTGGTGGAAATTAGAAGGGAAGTCATCAAAGGCATTTAAGGAAAAGGTCATTGAAGAGGGTCCTTGGAATGATGAAGGCGATGCAAACAATATGTGGGAGAAGATAACAACATGCGTTCGGAAGGTTGCTTTAGAGGTGTTTGGAGTGACCAAAGGGAGTGGATGCGACTCGAAAGACATTTGGTGGTGGAATGAAGATGTGCAAAAGGCTATTAAGGAAACGAAGGAGCGCTATAAACGCTTGTATCATGACAGATGTGCAAACAACATAGAGAAGTACAAGGTGACAAAGAAGACTACAAAACAAGCGGTGAGTGAGGCAAAGGGGCGGGCCTATGAAGACCTTTATCGACGTTTGAGTAGAAGGAAGGAGAGAAGGACATTTATAGGATGGCTATGACTCACGATAGGAAGACAAGGGACTTCAACTAAGTCAAGTGCATAAAGGATGAGAGTGAGCAGCTCTTGGTGAAGGAGGATAAGATCAAACATAGATGGCACGAGTATTTTGATAAATTGTTCAATGGTGAGAACGAGAACACAACCGTTCAGCTGGACGACTCGTTTGATGACACTAACAGGCGCTTTGTGCGGAGGATTCAAGAATCGAAGGTCAGAGAAGCCTTAAAAAGGATAAAAGGGGGCAAAGCGATGGGCCCTAATGGTATCCCAATCAAGGTGTGGAGATGTCTCGGGGATATAGCTATAGTATGGTTAACCAAGATGTTCAACAATATCTTTCGATCGAACAAGATGTCTGAGGAGTGGAGAAGAAGCATATTAATACCAATCTACAAGAACAAGAGAGATATCTATAGTTGTACTAATTATCGGGGAATTAAGTTGATGAGCCATACTATGAAGTTATGGGAGAGAGTCATCGAGCAGCGCCTGCGAGGAACGATGCAGATATCAACAAACCAATTTGATTTCATGCCTGAAAGGTCAACCACAGAAGCAATCTTCTTAATAAGACAGGTTATGGAGCGGTTTAGAGAGCAGAAGAAGGACCTCCACTTGGTTTTCATTGACTTGGAGAAGGCTTATGACAAGCTCGTTGGCGGCTGCTGCTAAATTGGCGCTTGGAGTCTTGAAGACATCGTGGCCGTCGACGCGGAGGAATTCTTCGTCGAGGTCGCGGTAGAGCGGGAGCGGTCTTCCTTAAGAGTCAAGCCAATTATTTCGAGCAGCCTCGGCCCTCGCGATGGCTGCCTCGTTTTCTCGCCGCTGCGTGCGGTTGACGTTTCGGTTCTCCCGAGCAACGCGCTCCTCCTCGGTTTCGCCGTTCCGAGGAGGGCTGTCGATGCTGACGTTGAAGATCGCACCACCCCGGAAGGGTGGAAGGAGAAATTGATCGGAGAAGGTCTCGACGAGGGTCTCTGTAGAGCCCTGAGACTCAAAGCCCGGAGCTTCTTCCAGGATGGTCTGGAGATGCGCCCTAGGGCTTCGGCCTAAGTGTAGCGTGAGTGTAGCGTGTTGACGGCTGGCAGGAGCTAGACGGCGACCTGGTCGGCGAGTTTGCCCCTTAGGGCGTGTTGGTAAGCGGCGGCGGCGTTGGATAATCTGAAGGGTAGGGCCGTAGCCTCTGCAGTTTCCTTATCACCCTCCGATAGATCTGGATCGGAGGGTGGTCGGCGCGGAACCAGAGTGTTCAGTGCCGATTTGACGATGGAGAGACAATCGGCGAGCTTCAGTCCGACCCGATCGATGGATTTGATCAAATCGTCATTGTTGATCGGCTTCCTCTGGTAGCGAGGAAGCGGACGACGAGTTGTTGCCGAAAGAGACCTCAGAATCGCCTTCGAGATTGGATCTACAGTTATAGGTGCAGGGGTGGCCGACGCAGAACAGATCTGCTCCGGCTTGAGGAGCTCTCCGACTCCGTCAGCGTTGATGACCCATGAGATGGATCCGACCGTGAAGATCTGGCCGGGCTATGGAAGGGATAAAGAGCCTACAGAAAAAGCCATCTTGCTCGACAAGGAAGCACGCACACCCCTACCTGGTGCGCCAACTGTCGATAGAATATCGTCGGCAGTCCTCCGAGGGGTATTCCACGAAGGTAGATTAATCGGCGCGAGATCAAGAACAAAAAGGCAACAGAGACACACGAGTTAGACAGGTTTAGACCATTAGTATGACGTAATACCCTACTCATGTGGTATGTTGGTTTGTATTAGCATCATATGATATGCCATGATTTTAGAGGGGGTCCCTGCCCGCCTTATACAGTCTGGGAGGCAGGATTACAAGTCGGTTAGATCTAAGAGATAATCGGAAAGTAATAACTGAATATAGGAATCTTGGAATCATACATATCCTAACAGAACTCGTAATATCTTCAGGATATCTTCCCAATGTCTTGCGGGAGGCGCCGAGCAGAGTCGTGCCTCGCAAGACTTCTTCTTGTGGGCTGGGCCACCCCTAGGGGCGTAGCCCATGTGGTCTGTCGTGGGTATCCGGGGTCATACACCCCACAATTACTAAGACTAACGTGTGTTTTGCAGAGGCATTTAAGTTAGGTCATGGTAATGGAGATCGATTGGGCAATCATGGTTGTCATGCCCCTACGATGGAAATTGTTTTAGTTTTTAAAGGATGGACGACAAGGTTAAGGATGCACTAGTTCTAAGTGTCGATTGGAGTTGGAGAGACACTTAGAGTAGTTTAGGACTTTGTTTTTCCTTTGGCTGTACTATTAAGGGGGGTATGAATGGGTAGCTTGACCTAGATGAGTCTAGTGAGTTAGGTGTGGTGTACACTTGTTCAAACTAGCACTAGGTAGCTCTAAGATAGCCCTATGATCTAATGGAGCAAACTTCATTCACATATGTTCGAGAGTTGGAAGTGAATGGAGGGTCAAATACTGACCGGACATTGGCTCTGGTGTGACCGGACGCTGGCTCAGGGTCTGATCAGTTCATTTGACCAAGGTGATTGTGTCTGGTTTGACCGGACGCTGAGAGGTCAAGTGATCGGACGCTGAGAGGCAGCATCCGGTCGACTCTAGTAAGGTTCCAGAGAGGGAAAATCATGACCGGACGCTGGCCAACGTCCGGTCACACTGTAATCACTGGAGTTCGGGGTATACTGACTGGAGCGTCCGGTCAACATGACCGGAGCGTCCAGTCACCCCGTAGAGGCACACAACGGTTCATTTCTTAGCCTATGTTATAAATACCACCTTCACTTGTGTGTGGGGGTACTTTTGCTCATTCCAACAGCTGAGAAACACCTTAGAGAGTGCCAAAAAGAGCAAGGTCCTAGTGAGGTGATTGAGATTTGAGAATCCCAAAGAGAGCCCTCATTAGTGAAGATCAAGAGTAGCAAAGTGTGTATCCACCTTCTCATTAGGCTTGTCGTGGTTAAGTGAGAGTTCATGCTTGTTACTCTTGGTGATCGCCATCACCTAGATGGCTTGGTGGTGATTGGGAGTTCGGTGATCACCCGGCGGAGCTTGTGGATGACCCAACTCAAGTTGTGAGCGGTTGTGGGTGATTCACCGTGACAGAGTGTCGAAGAATCAACCCGTAGAGAGCACTTGATCCTTGCGCGGATCAAGAGGGAGCTACACCCTTGCGCGGGTGCTCCAATGAGGACTAGTGGGGAGTGGCGACTCTTCGATACTTCAGCAAAACATCGCCGCATTCCTTCCTCTCTATTTACTTTGAGCATTTACTTTGTGCAATTCAATTCATGTCTTTATATTCTTAGAATTATCATGCTAGAGTAGGATTGGAACTTAGATTGCAAGTCTTTTGTGCGGTAGAACACTTAGAAACACTTTCTAGGCACAAGGGGTTAATTGGGCTAACCATAGGACTTAATTATTGAAAGAAATTTAGAATTAGTCCAATTCACATCCCCCCCTCTTGGGCATCTTGATCCTTTCAATTGGTATCAGAGCCTCGTGCTCACATATTTAGGCTTAACTGCCTAGAGCAAGATGTCTCACAGGGATAGACCTCCTCCTATCTTTGAGGGAGATGACTTTGCTTATTGGAAAATTCACATGGAGGCGTATCTAGAGGCTCTAGATGTTGGTATACTTAGAGTCGCCTCACAAGGCTTCTCAAAACCTCGGGATGCTACTAACCTATAAGGCGATGAGGTTAATTACGAGAAGTGGAATGCAAAGGCTTGAAACATCATCTTTAGAGGTCTTTGCAAAGATGTGTTTAATCGGGTGAGGAACCACAAAGACACCCATGCACTATGGTCGGACGTTTGTGCGCTCCATGAGGGAACTAAGAGTGAGCGTGAGGAACGCTATCATCTTGTCATGAAAAAGCTCAACTCTTTTGAAATGCTTCATAAGGAAAGTGCTAATGAAATGTATTCACGTTTGAATATTCTTGTAGAGGAAGTCAATGGGCTTAGACTCACTCAAATGCAACCATCCGATGTTGTAAGAAAGATCTTGAGTGTCCTCTCCATTGACAAATATGGGCATATTGTGATCGTGCTACATCAAGGTGATCTTTCCACCGCTACACCGACACAAATCTTGGGGAAGATCAATGCTCATGAGATGTACATGCGCATCACGCCACAAGATGGCTCATCCTCTACCAAGAAGAAAGATAAGGACTTAGCATTCAAAGTTAGCCAAGAGAAGGGCAAGGCAACACTTGAGTATGAGAGCTCAAGCGAAGATGAAGTTGATGATGAAAGCCTTGCTCTCATGGTGACGAAGACCGCCAAGATGCTTAAGAAGCTAAACAAGAGTGAGATCAAGTTTGATGGTGTCGACGAAATATGGTCGGCAGTCTACCTAGGGGTATGCCTAAGGTAGTAGATTATTGGTAGACAAGTGCGCTAGCTACGAATGAGATGGTGACGCAAGACAGACACGAGGTTTTATCCAGGTTCGGTCGTCGTGAAGGCATAATACCTACGTCCTATGTCTGATTGTATTGTTGTATGTTGACCAAGGTGATTGTGTCTGGTTTGACCGGACGCTGAGAGGTCAAGTGATCGGACGCTGAGAGGCAGCATCCGGTCGACTCTAGTAAGGTTCCAGAGAGGGAAAATCATGACCGGACGCTGGCCAACGTCCGGTCACACTGTAATCACTGGAGTTCGGGGTATACTGACTGGAGCGTCCGGTCAACATGACCGGAGCGTCCAGTCACCCCGTAGAGGCACACAACGGTTCATTTCTTAGCCTATGTTATAAATACCACCTTCACTTGTGTGTGGGGGTACTTTTGCTCATTCCAACAGCTGAGAAACACCTTAGAGAGTGCCAAAAAGAGCAAGGTCCTAGTGAGGTGATTGAGATTTGAGAATCCCAAAGAGAGCCCTCATTAGTGAAGATCAAGAGTAGCAAAGTGTGTATCCACCTTCTCATTAGGCTTGTCGTGGTTAAGTGAGAGTTCATGCTTGTTACTCTTGGTGATCGCCATCACCTAGATGGCTTGGTGGTGATTGGGAGTTCGGTGATCACCCGGCGGAGCTTGTGGATGACCCAACTCAAGTTGTGAGCGGTTGTGGGTGATTCACCGTGACAGAGTGTCGAAGAATCAACCCGTAGAGAGCACTTGATCCTTGCGCGGATCAAGAGGGAGCTACACCCTTGCGCGGGTGCTCCAATGAGGACTAGTGGGGAGTGGCGACTCTTCGATACTTCAGCAAAACATCGCCGCATTCCTTCCTCTCTATTTACTTTGAGCATTTACTTTGTGCAATTCAATTCATGTCTTTATATTCTTAGAATTATCATGCTAGAGTAGGATTGGAACTTAGATTGCAAGTCTTTTGTGCGGTAGAACACTTAGAAACACTTTCTAGGCACAAGGGGTTAATTGGGCTAACCATAGGACTTAATTATTGAAAGAAATTTAGAATTAGTCCAATTCACATCCCCCTCTTGGGCATCTTGATCCTTTCAATTGGTATCAGAGCCTCGTGCTCACATATTTAGGCTTAACTGCCTAGAGCAAGATGTCTCACAGGGATAGACCTCCTCCTATCTTTGAGGGAGATGACTTTGCTTATTGGAAAATTCACATGGAGGCGTATCTAGAGGCTCTAGATGTTGGTATACTTAGAGTCGCCTCACAAGGCTTCTCAAAACCTCGGGATGCTACTAACCTATAAGGCGATGAGGTTAATTACGAGAAGTGGAATGCAAAGGCTTGAAACATCATCTTTAGAGGTCTTTGCAAAGATGTGTTTAATCGGGTGAGGAACCACAAAGACACCCATGCACTATGGTCGGACGTTTGTGCGCTCCATGAGGGAACTAAGAGTGAGCGTGAGGAACGCTATCATCTTGTCATGAAAAAGCTCAACTCTTTTGAAATGCTTCATAAGGAAAGTGCTAATGAAATGTATTCACGTTTGAATATTCTTGTAGAGGAAGTCAATGGGCTTAGACTCACTCAAATGCAACCATCCGATGTTGTAAGAAAGATCTTGAGTGTCCTCTCCATTGACAAATATGGGCATATTGTGATCGTGCTACATCAAGGTGATCTTTCCACCGCTACACCGACACAAATCTTGGGGAAGATCAATGCTCATGAGATGTACATGCGCATCACGCCACAAGATGGCTCATCCTCTACCAAGAAGAAAGATAAGGACTTAGCATTCAAAGTTAGCCAAGAGAAGGGCAAGGCAACACTTGAGTATGAGAGCTCAAGCGAAGATGAAGTTGATGATGAAAGCCTTGCTCTCATGGTGACGAAGACCGCCAAGATGCTTAAGAAGCTAAACAAGAGTGAGATCAAGTTTGATGGTGTCGACGAAATATGGTCGGCAGTCTACCTAGGGGTATGCCTAAGGTAGTAGATTATTGGTAGACAAGTGCGCTAGCTACGAATGAGATGGTGACGCAAGACAGACACGAGGTTTTATCCAGGTTCGGTCGTCGTGAAGGCATAATACCTACGTCCTATGTCTGATTGTATTGTTGTATGTGTAAGGAAAATGGACCCTTGGCCCATTTACTTTGGATTTTGGTGTTTGATGACCAACACAACCAAATTGGACTAATGAATTTGCAAGTGTCTGTTTTGTAGTCCAATAGGGTGCAAGACGTGACTTGGACGAAGGCGACGTGATGATCCGATGATCAACACCTCAAGCAAGACATTAGAAGCACAAGTGAAGACCCAAGATATCAAGCAAAGTCCAAGCACTGAAGATAGGAACCAAGCCGTACGCAAGATCGCGAAGAAACGAGCTCGCAGAGGCGACCGGACGCTGGACCGGACGCTGAAAGCGTGACCGGACGCTGGACCGGTGGCTCAGCAGACAGGCGACTGGACGCGAGGACCGGACGCTAGCAGCAACCGACCGGACACAGAAACACAGTGTCCGATCGAGTACAGAGAGGTTCCAGGCGCGCAAACTGCGACCGGACGCGTCCGGTGGCAGGCGACCGGACGCTGGCAGCGTCCGATCGGTAGTTCGTGGCTGCAACGGTCGGGACGACCGGACGCGTCCGGTCAGGACGATCTCAGCGTCCGGTCAGTAGCAGAATTGTGGGAGTTCGACCCCAACGGCTACTTTCTCAGTGGGGCTTATAAATACAACCCCCAACCGGCCATTTGAAGTGTGTGGAGCTGATGAAACATACCAAGGGTGTTGATGCACCATTTTAGTGATCTCCATATGCATAGTGCTTAGTGTGTTATTAGGTGATTAGCATAAGTGCTTTGCGAAGTGCTTAGGTTGATTAGACCACCGCTCATGCGCTTGCTCTAGGTATTTGCCTAGTGTTTAGTGAGGTTTGCATACCTCTTGCCACCCCGTGCTTGCGAGCACAAGTGTTGTACATCGGAGGGGCTTGAAGTCTTGCGAGATCGCACCAACCGCGTTTGTGGTGCGGCCGCCACCGTGTACCGAAGGGAACAAGGCCCGCGGCGTTTCAGGCCGGAAGCTTGATAGTGAAGATGGCGGGAAGCATCCGGGAGAGGCTTGCCGGAAGGCACATCGGAGACCCACTTGCGCGTGGGGAAGGCCCGAGGCTATCCACGGAGTTACCCGACCGGGAGCTTGGCCCTTGCGAGGGATTCCTTATGAGGGGCTCCAACGAGGACTAGGGGGAAGCTTGCGCGCTTCTCGATACCTCGGTAAAAATACCGAAGTCATCGACGGGAGTTTGCATATCTCTACCTTGCTCTTTAAGCTTCCGCATTTACATTGATCATATTATCATCATTTGCGGTAGAGATAGCAACACACTAGCAAAACCGTAGTTGCACATCTAGATAGATTATCTTTTGCATAGGTTTTGCTAGAGGTAGAAAAAGAGGCCATTGTTTGGAGTTAGAATTTTAAGTTGCCTAATTCACCCCTCCCCTCTTAGGCATCACGGTCATTTCAATTGGTATCAGGAGCAGGTTGGCTCATTTTGGACCTTTGGCTTAACCGCCGTTGAGCCGACGCTATTTTAGAGTGGTTGGGATGGATACTGCTAGGCCTCCGCACTTTGACGGCACTAACTTCCCATACTATAAGCTAGAATGGCTTGCCATCTTGAGGCGGTTGATTTAGGTGTATGGAGAGTCACTCGTGACGGGATGAAACCCATTAAGAATCCCGAAAAGCCCACAAAGAGTGACGAAAAAGAAATGCATTTTAATGCTAGAGCTAAGAATTGCTTGTTTGAATCTTTTAGCATGGATGTTTTTAACCAAGTGTTTACTTTAAATACCGCTCATGAAATTTGGGTAAAACTCCAAGAGCTCCATGACGGCACAAGTAATGTCCGTGAGCAAAAACATTGTCTAGCTAAGCAAAATTATGACTTCCTTTGCTATGAATGATGATGAGCTTGTTCGTGACATGTATTCTCGATTGAATCTAATTATCAATGAAGCTCCATTCTATAGGATTATTAAAGCTAGATGATGCGGACATCAGTGAGGAAGATCATCTCCGTGCTACCCTAAAAGAAATATGCAAGCATCATCACCATTCTTCACAACATGGAGAACTTGAGCAACATGACCCCGGGCATTGTCATTGGCAAACTAGTGGCATTTGAAATGTCACGTAAGATGGGTCAAGAAGAAGCATCTTCATCAAGCAAAGGCAAAGCTCTCGCATGTAGCGAAAAAAAGAAGATGAAGGGCAAGAAAGTTGAGACAAGCTCAAGCTCAAGTTCCTCAAGTGAAGATGAAGATGATGATGATGAAGAAGAAGAATCAAGTGATGATCAATCTTCCTCCTCCACCTCCGACCTTGATGAAGAATCAATCAAACTTATCAACAAGGTGGAGAAGATGATCCAAAAGCTCAATGTCAAGGGTGTGCCCATCCAAATCCAAGACCTTATTTTCACCAATCAAAGAAACGAGCAAAGAAAGAGAGGATGCTATGGATGTGGCGAGGTGGGGCACTTTGTGGAAGTTTGTCCAAACAAGCCCACACCCAAGACAAAGAAGAAGGCGTGCAAGAACAAAGCCCTCACATCAATAAAATCAATGGATGATTCTTCAAGTGAAGAAGACCATCACAAGAGGCGAGGCCGCAAACACTCATCATCAAGCTCTTCTCGTGTGTGCCTTATGGCACGAGGTAACGAAAGCTCATCCTCTAGTGAGAGTGATAGTGATGATGAATTTGCCTTCTTACAATACAATTGTGCAACAAAATCTTAAATATGCTAAAGTTTGCACTAGTCAACAAAAGAAGCTCAAAATTTTAAAAGAAGAGCTAGGTAGTTCACAAGAAGCATACAAGAATTTACTTGAACAATATGAAAACTTTGCAAATCTCAATGTTGAACTATCTACTAAAATTGAGTAACTTGAGGCTAGTGCAACAACGAGTGCATGCACAATCAATGATAAGCAACTTGAAAAGAAAAATGAAAAATTAAAAGAAAAGTTAGCTAGCTCACAAAATGATTATCAAAGTTTGCTTGCTAAAATGGAAATCATGTGCAAGCATTGTGATGAGCTAACAAATAAAGTTACTAATCTTGAGGCCATCAAAAATACCCCCATCAAGGCATCTAAAAGAAATGGCATAATTAAAAAGGATGCATCTACCTCTTGCAATGATTCATGTTTAGACTCATCTTTGTGCAACCAAGCTTGTGTTGAGAAAGTGATTGTAGATACATGCACACAAGAGGTTGCAAAAGAGAATGAGCAACTCAAGCAAGAAGTAGCTCGCCTCACCAAGGACTTGACTCAAGTGAAAGGCAAGGCGAAGCAAACCCAACTTCATCAAGATAACACCGTCAAGGGAGTGAAGAAGCTTGATGAAGGACAAACCATGGTTTGTTACGTGTGCCACAAGGAAGGTCACAAGTCCTATGAGTGCAAGGTGAAGAATAGGGGAGGAGCAAAGAAGAAGGAGAAAAAGCAAACAAGAAAGCTCTCCAACACCTACACCAACAAGGTGGATAAAAAGGCCTCCACACCTTATCTCTTGAAGAAGAAGAAAAATGACAAGGTGGTGGCCATCAAGGTGAACAAGCAAGTCAACAATGGGGTCAAACGCTTTTGGGTGCCAAAGGAAATCATTTTAAATATGAAGAGCACCAAGAAGGTTTGGATCCCGAAAGGGAAGTGAGAAGTCCATCGGACTTTGGGAAATTTGGAGACTTGGCAAAGTATGGGTGCATTTCATGGGGTGCATCATGTTGGACAAAGTTATTGCCAAGTGGGTTAGTGAATACTATGGACCCAAATTCCCCTTCCCATGACAGGTAACTAGATTCAATTTACTTCAATTGGTATTAGACTTAAAATTTTTCCTACAATTGGTATCTTTTAGCATCTAGTTACTCTTCATGCCTATGTTTGCATTTGAATTCTTATATCTTTTGTCATGCATACACTAGGTATATCATATGGTAGGCGTGCTCAGTTTCATTCTTAACCCTTGGAGCAAACCTACATGGTTCACAATTGTTTAAGAGCACGGCACATAGCTTGTTTTACTATTGTTCATCTAATATGTGCCAATATCCAAATTATAGATAATCTCTTCCGAATATCCATTTTAAAAATGATTCTCACATTCATGAGATGTCATCTTTCAAGTGGTATTTTTTTTCCAAAATCAATGTGCATGATTTCTCCAAAGTATTCTACTTTTGTGTGCACATATTTAAGGGGAGTAATTCTACAACTTGGATGCTTTGAGACTAACACTTTTACAAATGGTATCAATCTTTCAAACCTATCACATGTGTAGTAGTCTCATTGTAAGGAAATTGGAGTCCCTGGAGTTAAGCATCATTCTTCAATTGGCATCATCATGTTGATTTCATTTCATTTTATATGCTTTCTTCATGCATTATATAGATTAAACTCTCTTGTGCAACAAATTGCTAATTATGCATATGCTTTGCTTTCTACCATATGTATGCATATATTTAGGGGAGAGCTTAGTCTATATAATGCGAGAGTCAAATTTTGTGATCCATTTCACTCTATACACAAAGGATCATGAAATTTGACCCTCCCTTGTGCTACTAATGTCTTCCTTTTCGGTGTTTGATGCCAAAGGGGGAGAATTTGGAGGACCAAAGGCAAGCATTAAGTTAATGTTTACAAATGGTAATGGTCCAAGAAAGGGAGGATAGTGGATTATGGATTAGTTTAAGTAATGGGGAGAATTTATAAGAAGCAAAACTTTAATCCATAATGCCACATGGGGACATTTGCAAGGGCAAGCTAGGTCTTCAATTGGTATCATAGTCTTTCATGTAGTATCTCTTAGCATCATAAACTTGCCCTTTGCATTGCATCCTAGCAAGTAGGTAGTTGTTAAATTTAAAATTTTTATTATTTACTTGCTTTGGTCGTGTTGGCATCAATCACTAAAAAAGGGGAGATTGTAAGGAAAATGGACCCTTGGCCCATTTACTTTGGATTTTGGTGTTTGATGACCAACACAACCAAATTGGACTAATGAATTTGCAAGTGTCTGTTTTGTAGTCCAATAGGGTGCAAGACGTGACTTGGACGAAGGCGACGTGATGATCCGATGATCAACACCTCAAGCAAGACATTAGAAGCACAAGTGAAGACCCAAGATATCAAGCAAAGTCCAAGCACGAAGATAGGAACCAAGCCGTATGCAAGATCGCGAAGAAACGAGCTCGTAGAGGCGACCGGACGCTGGACCGGACGCTGAAAGCGCGACCGGACGCTGGACCGGTGGCTCGGCAGACAGGCATCCGGACACGAGGACCGGACGCTAGCGGCAACCGACCAGACGCAGAAACACAGCGTCCGATCGAGTACAGAGAGGTTCCAGGCACGCGAAACTGCGACCGGACGCGTCCGGTGGCAGGCGACCGGACGCTGGCAGCGTCCGATCGGTAGTTCGTGGTTGCAACGGTCGGGACGATCGGACGCGTCCGGTCAGGACGATCTCAGCGTCCGGTCAGTAGCAGAATTGTGGGAGTTCGACCCCAACGGCTACTTTCTCAGTGGGGCTTATAAATACAACCCCCAACCGGCCATTTGAAGTGTGTGGAGCTGATGAAACATACCAAGGGTGTTGATGCACCATTTTAGTGATCTCCACATGCATAGTGCTTAGTGTGTTATTAGGTGATTAGCATAAGTGCTTTGCGAAGTGCTTAGGTTGATTAGACCACCGCTCATGCGCTTGCTCTAGGTGTTTGCCTAGTGTTTAGTGAGGTTTGCATACCTCTTGCCACCCCGTGCTTGCGAGCACAAGTGTTGTACATCGGAGGGGCTTGAAGTCTTGCGAGATCGCACCAACCGCGTTTGTGGTGCGGCCGCCACCGTGTACCGAAGGGAACAAGGCCCGCGGCGTTTTAGCCGGAAGCTTGATAGTGAAGACGGCGGGAAGCATCCGGGAGAGGCTTGCCGGAAGGCACATCGGAGACCCACTTGCGCGTGGGGAAGGCCCGAGGCTATCCACGGAGTTACCCGACCAGGAGCTTGGCCCTTGCGAGGGATTCCTTACGAGGGGCTCCAACGAGGACTAGGGGGAAGCTTGCGCGCTTCTCGATACCTCGGTAAAAATACCGGAGTCATCGATGGGAGTTTGCATATCTCTACCTTGCTCTTTAAGCTTCCGCATTTACATTGATCATATTATCATCATTTGCGGTAGAGATAGCAACACACTAGCAAAACCGTAGTTGCACATCTAGATAGATTATCTTTTGCATAGGTTTTGCTAGAGGTAGAAAAAGAGGCCATTGTTTGGAGTTAGAATTTTAAGTTGCCTAATTCACCCCCCCTCTTAGGCGTCATGGTCATTTCAGTATGTCAATGAGATCTAGATGGATCCTCTCTATATTTTGTTCACTAGGGGACCCCTACCTCTCCTTATATAGTCTGGAAGGACAGGGTTACAAGTAAAGTATCCTATTTGGTACTATACAATATCTTGCGGTGCATACCGAGCAGCGTCGTGTATGTCTTGATCTTGTGGGCCGGACCACCTCTAATGGTATGGCCCATGTCTTGTTTTGAGGATACCAGGGGCCATTCCCCCACAACTAGTCCCCGAACCTGACAGTAGGTGACGTAGTCACGTGGTGCCAGGGTCAGAAACTAGAAGACCAGCTGAGCAGGCAGCCAGTCCCTGGGCTTAGCCTCGAGATGAAAACAAGCACATTCACTGAAAGGTGAAGTGTGCCCACTTAGTCCCCGAGCCTGCTGGAAGATCAAGAATGAATCTTGCAGCAGGGTCTAAGTGAGAAAAAATAAATGCCTCTCAACTGTATGTGAGTACAAATCACATGTAGCCGAGGAGAGCGGCCCCCGAGCAATGGTCGGAGAGTGGTCGGGGCAGTCCCCAAGAGCAGCATGGGGAAAACGATGAATCCCCAAGAATAACCGTAATCGGGACAGTCCCCAAGCACAAAGGTAGTCGGGACAGTCCCCGAGCACAAGGGCGGTCGAGACAGTCCTAAGAATGAGAGTGGTCGGAACAGTCCCCGAGCATGATGGTGGTCGGGACAGTCCCCGAGCACAAGGATAGTCGCGACAGTCCCTGAGCACGAGGGTGGTCTAGATAGTCCTAAGCACGAGAGTGGTTGGAACGGTCCTCGAGCATGATGGTGGTCGGGACAGTCCCCGAGCACAAGGATAGTCATGATAGTCCCTGAGCACGAAGTATCCGTGCGCTGAGGAGTAACCGGCGTAGCTGGCGATTAGTTCGATCAACTGGTCGGCGACGGAGTCCATGAACCAAGCAGTCTGACCAGTTGATCGGTGGAGAAGTCCGAGCACTAGGTGGACGATGATCCTGCAATACAAACATGTAGAACGGGTAGTACATGATGTAAAAATAAATAAACTCTAGAGAAAGATCAGTAATGGTGATGAAACAGCGTATGTAGCTCAGCGATCAGTTGGCGTGAGAATATATTTATGTTTAATATAAACCACCCGAACAGTTAGTGTGTAGCTGAGTCTCTAGCCCTAGCTAGCCCATAGTCCATAACGTCGAGTGTGGAGCCCGTGCACGTGTAGGAGGAACAGGCGTGACCAAGGAGCCTCTGCCGACCACCCATAACGTAGAGGGCAGACGCTCGTGCACATGTAGGGAGGAGCCGGAGACAGGGCCATCTCTTGAGGCGTCCGAGCATCAACAGGACTGTTTAGGGGTTTGGAAAATCATTTGGAGAGTAAACATGGAGAAAACAGTTCGGAGAAACATTATGGCGATATACGGAGATTGGAGAATATTTAGAAGAATATTAAAGTGTGACTTAGCTTTAGGCAGAAAGTCTGATCGATGGTGTATGGCGTTATCTGGTCGACATTGACGAAGTTGCTCGGCTTTGACTGAGGTCGATGTATAAAACACAGATTCGAGCAGCGTTGTATATTGTACGCGTAGTTGGAAGCAGTGTTTCGTAGGCCGTAGGGCTGAGCCTGGTAATTCTCCATCAAGGCTTCACACTCAGAGAGCCGGAGACCCATTGCGAGGGCTGGTCGACGACGAACGGAGCACCCTTCAGGAGTAGATGTGACCACTAGATTTGTATCGAGTCGTGCAGGATGACTGGCCCGAGCTGGTCGGGTAGATCTGTTGTGGGTAGTGGTTACCTGCTCGGTAGGTTGATTTTGAATCGAATCTACTAGAGCTAGGGTTTCAGCGAGCTTGGTGCCGACCTGATCGATGGAGTCGAGCAGGTCGGTATTGTCGATCTGCCTCCCTTTGCAGCGAGGAAGTGAACGACGGGTTATCGGCGTGGCTGAAGACGATGCTAGTGTGGCCAGAGCCAGATCCAACATGGTCAGAGCCGTAGCTGATGCTGGTGAAGCAGTGGTCGATGCAGATTGGATCTGTGCCTCCTCCGTGGTCATAGCGATGAAGTTGTCGGAGCCTGTGGTCCAGGTGATCTGGCCGATGGTGAACGTGAGGCCGTTCGGCGTAGCCATGGAACCGGGGATGATGACCATCTTGTTCGTCTGGGAAGCAGTACGCACACCCCCTACCTGGCGCGCCACTATCGACAAAATATGGTCGACAGTCTACCTAGGGGTATGCCCAAGGTAGTAGATTATCGACAGACAGGTGCGCAAGCTACGAATGAGATGGTGATGCAAGACAGACACGGGGTTTTATCCAGGTTCGGCTGCCGTGAAGGCGTAATACCTACGTCCTGCGTCTGATTATATTGTTGTATGTCAATGAGATCTAGATGGATCGTGATGGATCCTCTGTATCCTATCCACTAGGGGACCCCTGCCTCTCCTTATATAGTCTGGAAGGACAGGGTTATAAGTAAAGTATCCTATTTGGTACTATACAATGTCTTGCGGTGCATGCCGAGCAGCGCCGTACACGCCTTGATCTTGTGGGTCGGGCCACCTCTGATGGTGCGGCCCATATCTTGTCTTGAGGATACCGGGGGCCATACCCCCACAGATGGCAAGAAGAAGTTCTTCACTAGCTCTAGAAGGAAGCCAATCTCCAAAATGGATTGCTACAATTGTGGAGAACTTGGTCATCTAGCTCACCAATGCACAAAGCCCAAGAAAGACAAGTTCAAGAACAAGAACAAGAACAAGGGCAAGGGCAAGAAAGATGACTCAAGCAATGAAGATGAAGATGAGAAGAAAAAGAACAAGCCATACAAGAAGAGAGATGACAAAAAGAAGGACTTCCACAAGAAGAAGAAGAGTGGAAAGGCTTACATCGTCGGTGATTGGCTCACGGACATTGATTCATCTAGTGGATCATCCGATGATGAAAGTGACAATGAGAAGATGGCCGCCATTGCTATTAACTTATCATCTTCACCGCCTCCACCGCCATCATCCTCTACACACCTATGCCTTATGGCCAAGGGTGAATGCAAGGTATCACATGATGATGATAGTAGTGGTGATGATCATGCTCATAATGATGATAGTGATAGTGATAGCGATGATGAATATGAGTCACCTACTTATGATGATCTTGCTAAATTACTAAAGAAATACACTAAGATCATTATAAAGACTAGAGCTAAAAATTAAAAGTTTGAGATTAAGAATGATTCTCTTTTCGCTAAATATGAGATAGCCGAAAAGGCTAGTGTTGAGCTTAGAGAAGCAAATGATGTTATGTCATCCAAACTCAAGGAGCTCAAATCTTCTAAGAAAGAGCTCAAAGATAAACATGATAAACTTGAGTGGGTGCACAAACAGCTCATCACTAGCCATAACAAGATAAAAGATGAATACACTACTCTTAAGGTTAATCATGATACCCTTGTTATTGCTCAAGAATTTTTACCTAATGAGCCACATGATACCACTAATGATGTTGTTAAGATTGATGTAGCTACATCATGTGATGATCTTATTGATGAGAGCATTGAGCAAAGTTCTAGTAGCAAGGGCAAGCAAGTGGTTGAAGCCGATGACTATGATGAGTTTGTCAAGCTCAAGAATGATAATGCAAAGCTCAAGAAAGATCTTGAAGAACTCAAAACCACCAAGCCTATTGTGCTAGAAACTATTGTTCATGATGATGGTTTGATCCTTGAGAATGAGAAGCTCAAAGATGAGAACAAGAAGCTCAAGGAAGAAAAGAACAATGATGTCTCAAGAAAGAAAACAAGAAGCTCAAGTTAGAGAAAGAGCATCTTAAGATTGGATTGAGCAAGTTCACTAGAGGCAAGTACCTTCAAAGTGAGCTTCTAATGAATACTATCATGAAGATAGATAGAAGTGGCATTAGGTACATGGCAAACAAAGATAAGAAGGCTCAAGTTCAACAACAACAATCAAAGCCAAAGCCAAAGCCAAAGAGATGCTTTGAGTGTGGACAAGAAGGCCACTTTGCTCATGAGTGCCAAACTCCACCACCACAACCCTTGCCCAAGCATGCTAGACCATTTGCCTTCAATGCTCACTACATGCTTAGAAAGGATTCTAGTGGGAAAATGAAAGTGATGTTCTTAGGTCCTCCAAATAAGAATAGGCCTAAGAAAATTTGGGTTGCTAAGTCACTTGTTGAGAAGGTGAAGGGCCCTCAACAAGTTTGGGTTCCTAAAGCTTGATCTCTTGTGTGTAGGTGAACTACAAGACCAGTGGAAGTCATTGGGTTATTTATAGTGGTTGCACACAACATATGATCGGTGATCCTTGTATGTTCACCTCACTAGATGAAGAAGTAGATGGGCAAGAAAGAATCACATTTGGAGATAACTCAAAGGGCAAGGTCAAAGGATTGGGCAAAGTGGCAATATCAAATGATCATTCCATCTCCAATGTGCTATATGTTGCTTCATTGAGTTTCAACTTACTATCCGTTGGATAATTGTGTGATCTTGGCTTCCAATGCTTGTTTACCGAGAAGGAGGTTGTTGTATCCAAAAAGGATGATGATCATGTGATATTCAAAGGATTTAGATACAACAACCTATATCTAGTGGACTTCACCTCCGAAGATGCAAACTTGAAGACATGCCTATTCACCAAAACAACACTTGGGTGGCTATGGCATAGAAGACTTGCTCATGTTGGGATGAGCTCACTCAAGAAGCTTATGAAGAATGATTTGGTGAGAGGGTTGAAGGATGTGAAGTTTGAGAAGGACAAGCTTTGTAGTGCATGTCAAGCCGGTAAGCAAGTTGTAAATACCCATCCAACAAAAGCTTTCATGTCAACCATAAGAGTGCTAGAACTCCTTCACATTGATTTATTTGGACCAACAACATACAAGAGTTTGGGAGGAAATCTATATTGTCTTGTGATTGTTGATGATTATTCAAGGTATACATGGGTATTCTTCCTTCATGATAAATCCAAAGTTGCATATTGCTTCAAAAAGTTTGCCAAGAGAGCACAAAATAAATTTGAAGTGAAGCTCAAGAAGATAAGAAGTGACAATGAGAAAGAGTTTGACAACACAAACATAGAAGCTTATTGTAATAAAGTTAGAATCAAACATGAAGTCTCCACAATATATACTCCTCAACAAAATAGTGTAGTTGAGAGAAAGAACCAGACATTGATCACTCTTGCAAGAACAATGCTTGATGAGTACAACACCCCCGAAGCTCTATGGGCGGAAGCAATCAACACCGCATGCTATGCATCCAACCGCCTATTCCTTTAAAAGTTCCTTGGCAAGACACCTTATGAGTTGCTTAATGGGAAGAAGCCGGACGTCTCCTTCTTTAGGGTGTTTGGTTGCAAATGCTATATCTACAAGAAGCGGCAACACCTAGGGAAGTTTCAAAGACATTGTGATATTGGTTTTCTTGTTGGTTACTCATCAAAGTCCAAAGCATATAGAGTATTGAATTATGCCACCGGCTTGGTTGAAGAAACATATGATGTGGAATTGGATGAATCTAACGGCTCCCAAGGAGCACATGAGAATCTTGATGATGTAGGTGATGAACCATTGAGGGGGGCTATGAAGAATATTCTGGTTGGAGACATCAAACCTAAAGATGATGAAGATGATGTACAAGTGATTGATCCACCTTCTTCATCAAATATGCCACAAGATGATAAAAAAGATGGGAGAGTAGAAAATAAAGATACTCACATCTCCCATGAATAAATGGTGGTATAAGCACAAGATGTTGATGCTCCACAACCTCCCCCTCAAGTGGTTAATAGAAGAAATACACCCCTACTTCAAGATCATCCACAAGATCTCATCATAGGGAGTCCATCAAAGGGTGTAATGACTCGATCTCAAAAACTTGCTTCATTTATTGCTCATCACTCTTTTGTCTCTTGCTTTGAGCCTACTAAGGTAGAAGAAGCTCTTCAATATCTGGATTGGATAAATGCCATGTATGAAGAGTTGAACAACTTCACTCGTAATGAAGTTTGGACTCTTGAAGAGCGGCCAAAAGGTGCAAGAGTTATTGGAACAAAGTGGGTGTTCTGAAACAAGCAAGATGATCAAGGTGTTGTTGTGAGGAACAAGGCAAGACTAGTTGTAAATGGGTTCTCTCAAGTTGAAGGTTTAGATTTTAGAGAGACCTTTGCCCCGGTTGCAAGATTAGAAGCCATCCGTATCCTCCTTGCATATGCATCACATCATGAAATCAAACTTTATCAAATGGATGTGAAAAGTGCATTTTTAAATGGCTTTATTAATGAACTAGTCTATGTTGATCAATCTTCTGGGTTTGAAGAACCTAGATATCCTAATCATGTTTATAGGTTGTCCAAGGCACTATATGGGCTTAAGCAAGCCCCAAGAGCTTGGTATGAGCGCCTTCGGGACTTCCTCATTGAGAAGGGCTTTATTATTGGGAAGGTCAACACCACACTATTTACCAAGAAGCTTGATGGACATATCTTCATTTGTCAAGTGTATGTTGATGATATCATCTTTGGATCATCGGATGAAGATTCATGCAAAGAATTTGGTGAATTGATGTCGAAGAAGTTTGAGATGTCAATGATTGGAGAGCATACATTCTTTCTTGGTTTTCAAGTCAAGCAAATGAGAGAAGGGATTTTCATCTCTCAAGAGAAATACACTAATGATCTTCTCAAGAGATTCAAGATGGATGAATGTAAGCCAATCAAGACACTAATGCCAACCAATGGACATCTCGACCTAGATGAGGGAGGTAACCCGGTTGATCAAACTCTCTACCGCTCTATAATTGATAGCTTGTTATATTTGACCGCATCTAGGTCCGACATCATGTTTAGTGTGTGTATGTGTGCTCGGTTTTAAGCTAATCCTAAGGAAACTCATTTAATTGCTGTAAAAAGAATCCTTAGGTATCTTAAGCACACACTAAGCATTGGTCTTTGGTATCCCAAAGGAGCTAGATTTGAATTAATTGGCTATTCCGATTCGGATTATGCTGGGTGCAAAGTTGATAGAAAAAGCACATCCGGAGGGTTTCATTTGCTTGGTAGATCACTTGTGTTTTGGTCCTCCAAGAAGCAAAATAGTGTGGCTTTGTCTACCGCCGAAGCAGAATACATTGTCGTGGGTGCTTGTTGTGCACAAATACTTTATATGAAACAAACTTTGCTAGACTATGGTGTAGTTCTAGATAAAGTGCCTCTTTTGTGCGACAATAAAAGTGTGGTAAAACTTGCAAATAATACGGTTCAACACTCTCGCATCAAGCATATAGATATCCGCCATCACTTTCTTAGAGATCATGTTGCTAAAAATGATATATCACTAGAAGGTGTAAGGACCAAGGATCAATTGACGGATATCTTTACTAAACCGCTAGATGAGACAACATTTTGTAGATTGCGAAATGAACTCAATGAGCTTGATTTTAGCAACTTCACTAAAAATTGAGCTTGTGTTGTCCCTTGCATTGTATTGTAATATACAACATGTTTAATGCTTTATAATGCATATAGGGCTTATCTAACATGGTTAAGATAGTCATCGAAAAGCGTGTGAAGAAGCTTAACCTTGGATCAAACTTGACAAGCAACTAGATTTACATTCAAGTATTGCATATGAATGAATGTTATTTTGTCGTTTATCTCAAATTGCCCTCTTATTACCTATTTTCTTAAAAAGAATTATAGCCTAAGGCAAAATACTTTGAAAAACTTAAGGGTTTGAGAGAGGTCACTCACATCAGTCCCAATTGGTAGTTTATTTGGATCTTATTAGAGTTGGGACTTGATTGGGAACAGGCAGCGTGAAGGACTTTGAAGATTTGCTGAAGGAGTGACCGTACACTGCACTAGACTCTGGTGTCTAGCATCCGGTCAGTTCATAGGAGGTGAACCTGCTGCCGAAGGAGTCACCGGACGTTGAAACAGTGTTTTTCCAGCGTCCGATCAGAAGGAGCTTCAGCGTCCGGTCGATGATGAAGACGTCAAGGCTAGGTGACCAAACTCTGGCTGCGTCCGGTCGGTGTCCACCGGACGCGTCCAGTCATGATTCCAGAGGATTTGGACCTCTCTAGAATCGACCGGACGCTAGGGTGGTAGCGTCCGGTCAGTAGAAATCGTGCTGGCATCAGATCTCTTTTCTCCGTTTCCTTTTCTGATTCGTGGGGGCCACCTTATAATCCACCGCTGCATCGCGCGTTTGCCCTAACCCGCATCTACTCCGCGCCGACATCGCCGATTTTGCCTCCACCACCGTAGACCCGCGCTCTCCTCTGCCCAACCACCAAGCTTGTCTCCGCCGCCGTAGTTCAGCCCGCAGTGCCCTCGAGCTTCACCACCGCGCTCACGCCAAGCTAGCACTGCTCCCTCGCCGCCAGTGCCTCCTCGAGCCACGTCGTGCCCTAGCCGCCGCATCCCATGCAAGCTCGGCCCGCGCCCTCACCGTGCTTCAGCTGTCGCCCTCACCGTGCTTGCCCTGCTCTAGCCGCACCACCGTGCCCAGCACCACTATGCCCTAGTTCCACCGCCGAGCAAGCCTCTATAGTGCCTTGCATCCTCGCTAGTTCCTCCACTGAAAATCCTCACCATCGACTCATCACTTTGCGTCGCCGTTCTTCGTCGAGTCAGAACCCTAACCCTAGCCGAGTCAGTGGTTTCCCGCGGATTGCTTCTCTTCTTTTCGGATCGCCGGTTCATCAGGTAGCATGCCCACGTTTCAATTTTGTACCTAAATTGCTTGCTTCCTAGGGTTTCGCATCTATTAGGTATATTGTATTTATTTATATACCCTATCTATTCCATCGTGCAGCGAGTCGGTGCCGTTGAGGTGTTAGTGGTAGTTGTTAGTTAACTTGGAGCCAAGCTCGCGAGTACGGAACGAGGCCAAGCCTTAGAAGCGACAGATTGATAGTTGGTCTTTGACAGTGGCAGTTGATTCTCTTTAGATTCATCAGATGGCTCGCACGAAGAATGTCGGTGGTGGTCTAGGAGATGAGGATCCGAAGTGTCCACCTCGCTTGCCTGCAGATCCTAAAGGCAAGGCGACGAAGAAGGTTGCATCAAAGAAGCGTAAGTACCCTAATGTAGAGATAGCCAGAGCAGCTACAGTTGTAGAGGCCGCAGAGCATGCCGAGAGAAGAGGTACTCGTAATGGAGTTGTTATTACAGATCATCTATCACTAGAAGCGCAGGATAGACTTGAGCGTCTTCATGGTGGTCCACCTAGGACTGTCATGATGCAAGGATGACATCTTGCCATTGAGGAGCCTCAGCCTTAGGGGGAGTCACAGCAGGAGCCACAGTAGCAGCCCCCACCAGCAGAGCCGACAGAGCAGACTCAGGAGGGCCAGCAGGTTGAGGAGATAGAGCAGGCACCTCAGCCACAGCTTTGCCGCTCTGGTCGTACCCGTGCCCCAGTCACACCGAGGGCTGACACACAGCGGAGGGGTTCTCGTCCACCGCCCAGACCACAGGGTCCACCTCCAGTGACCCATCTTGACTTGAGGGCCGCCACGACCAAGCAGGTTCAATAGCTGAGATTTGTTGATTTTGAGGTATGATTTCCACCCAGGAGGGATGAGAGAGCTTTAGAGGGCTTCTACACTCCACTGTAGGAGGATTTCTACAATGCCTATCTCAACAGTGGGACAATTTTTAGATCTCAGAGGGTGTGCCACATTGACTCTATAGTTGCAGCAGCTGGAAAGCACATTCACCCCTACCTTACATATCTATCGGGGCTATCAGGTTTGATTGGACGGACTGGACTATATGTTCCATCTTGGGTTTGGCAGTTCTATGCTTCCCTCTGGATTGACCCACAGCATAGATATATTCACTTTGCATTTGAAGGAAGAGACTACCGCCTGACAAGCTAGAGGGTCAAGGAGATACTAAGGCTTCAGGAGCAGCCAGTCAGACTTCACGAGGTGTGCTATGGCCAGACAACACCCCCCAGACGCCCTCATGGTGGCAATGTGCCCCCTACGGACTTGGATCGCCACTGCTTCACTGAGCCCTTTGAAGAGGGATCACGTAGGAACCCCAGTGACCTAAATCCCACTGCTCGCATACTTGAGGCTGTTATGAGGAGGACACTGCTTCCTAGGATGGGATACAGAGAGGGCTTGACACGTATATAGTTGTGGCTGATCAACTCTCTGATGCAGCAGACAGTCTTTGATATTTGGGATCTTATTCTGTCAGAGATGAAGGGCACTATAGCTAAGGGCTTCAGAGGACATAGGTAGCTACCTTATGCTCACTAGATCACATGGCTTATCCATAGGGCAGTCACAGTAAGGCCACTAGAGATGCTTGCTGAGTACAGTGGTGCCACCACAGAGTTTCCTACCTATAACATGACATAGATGATCAGGCACAGTACACCTACAGCACCCAGTCAGCCATGTCGACGTCCTAAGGTGCTAGAGTCTGCAGCCTAGCAGGATGATATTATCAGGGGCATTGCAGCTATAGAGGAGGAGGAGCTTACTCAGCAGGAGGGTGTAGTCATGAGTGTAACAGAACCGACCAATTATACGAAATTAAGTAAGAAAATCTTCCACCGAAGCAGATAATTTAGCGAACTTAAGCCCGTATAACCCGGTAGTCCATGAAACCACGAAGGATTTCAAACCAATCGACATAAAAACCAAGATCGTACAAGTTTAGCAAGGACCATCACACATTACATAAAGTTCACAACGATAGTAGATACATTAGAGTGTAGAATATAAAGTTATTACAAACCAAATTCAACAGAAATAGCGGAAGTAAATAGTTTTAAAGCCACACACACACTTTTAGTTCAGATACCGTGCCAGTAGGTAGTCATCTCCAACAAAAGCATCAAATGAGAGATACAGAGTGACCAATTGCCCTTGGTCCTAGTTGTCACCCATCGCCGGATACAGGCAATTAATGCAATAGCCGTAGTACATTTGACCATCTGTAACAACAATGGGAACAACGCCCTGAGTACGAGAAGGTACTTAGCTAGACTTACCCGTCTTAAACCAAAATAAAGCGACACCAAGGATTATGCAAGGCTTTCTTTAGTGGACTAGCTGACTTGTTTGCAAAAAGCATAAGCTATCCTGAAAACATCATTTTAAATGCTTTGCATCCTCTTTTATTATAACCTATTCATCTAGGTAAGCACATATACTATAGCAATCACATGATTAACCGTTAACATCCAGTTACCAATTTAGCTTTAGCATGTCTATACCATCCAAATAACCATCATTGTTCCATAATAATTACTACGATGCCGTAGCTCGAGTCAAGTGCTCACTATCCAGGAGCGATGGCGATTCGAATCGATTTCTAACCAGTTGGTAATTTATTCCTCACACAAACCACACCCACCGATCAAGTGAGCTACAGATCACCAATGACACTTTTCAGGTAACCACGGGACAATCTAGAGCCACAGTACCCAGGGACCGCCCGACCGCTAGGAATCAGGTCACACCTGCCCTTGGGCTCACTCTTCGTGCCGCTGTCATACCCCCATCAGCACCGATACACGCACCCATGTAGATCCTGGCCTGAATAGTGCCACTAGCTTCGTGGTCGAAAAGTACTTTATTCGGCTAGCTAAATGTGAGGCATGCGTTCAACATGACAAGAGGGACGAGCAACGATCAGTCCTTAATCGACACAGACGGAAACTAACAGCACCCTAGAACCCTGTCTGGTTGCCTCCAACTTTTCCATCCGGTCTTCAGTTTTCCATCACATATGGTAAAATTCTAGGACATCATTCTTTCCATAGCCAATTTCTTCCAATAACCGCCTATAATGTAGGTGATCGGGTATCACCGATCGCTACCGGTCTAAGCAAGGCTAAGCAGTTAGTCGATCCTAACCTAACAGGGAAAAGGTAATAAGGTGGGCAAGGATAGTAAGGAATGCATCAACGGTTTCAATCAACTCCTACAACTTAATGCAACAATATATAAACTCACATATATATAGAAAGAATTGCTTTCATAAAGTAGGAGACTTAGAATGCTCTGGGGCTTGCCTCGTTCGAATGAACTAGGTTGGTGATCCACGCACTCTAGCAAGTCCTCTCCTTGCTCCTCTTCCTCTGGCACCTCCGGTGCCTGGACTTCTTGTGGATCGGTCCTAGTCTGCTCTTCCTGAACTGCTACTAGCAACTCCTCCTACGATCTTGTATGATGTAGATGCATAAGTGCTAATGTAGAGGTGCATCGGAGAGATGACATGTAATGATTATGATGCATGAAATGTAGAGGAGCAAGTATAGGTCGTAGCAAGGCTCTTCTACAAGGTAGTCAACATCATCCAAGAACATGTACTATTATCTACTACGACAACAACTGTACTAACATGCCAAATCACCACAGCAAATTAAGATGCTTCAAAGATACACCAAAGCGAACATTATCAACAAAACTCGCATTAAAGAAGATTATTTTATTTCATTTTAACTAGGGCTACCACAACAACATATATTTCTGGTGCTCAAAAAAATCTGAGAAAATTATAGTAGCATAGTACTACTCTAAGTAGACTACTATAAAATTTTCATGGCATTTGGATAACTAAAATAGCCTACACAAAAATGACAAGGCATAAATGCTTAAAAAGGCATAAATAGGAAACCTTAGTTAAAAGTGTCAAACAACAGATTTCATATTTTTCCTAGTATCATTCTAGCATAAGAATAGCACTCACCAAATTTTACCTTTACTGGATCTATAGAAAAATTATGAAAATTCACACAATTATTAATCAATGATAAAAGTAAAATCTCTAACTCAAAAACCATACATGCAATGACTCTCAAATTTTTACCAGAGCTTCTACTAAGCAAGACTAGCATACCCACACAATTTCATAATTTTTGGACCACAGAAACTCAAGATAAAATTCAAACAAGTTTGCATGCATCTAAAAATACATTTCAAGTTCCTATTTAATTCATCCAAAAATTATACTATAAGTGCTGATGTTATATTTTTTTTAAATACTAGACTCCACTCAGATCCTAACAAAATTAAACTCACTCAAATTGGATCTACAAAACTTGAGATACAAATTTCACAAAATAGCCTCAAAATCTGAACAAATGCACTAGCTTTTCATTCAATTAGACGCTGACAGCTGGGGCCCTCCAGCAAATCGGGCCCGCATGTCATCCACACCAGAATAGAGGAGGCGGCTTCGATGGCGCGGAAGACGGCATAGCTCGCCGGCGATGGCTTCATCGGCGACGCGGATGCTACCTCCATGCACGCCATGACCTACCACGCCAAAAGACCTACTAACCCTAAGCCCTAGCGGACTCCAGGGACACCGGCCCTAGCCCACGGCGGCTCGACCATGGCACATAGTGGTGCTCCAGCGAACCCCGGCGTTTGGTGGCCATACAAGGCGCGCGTAAGCGTTCAGTGAACAAGATGGACCTTCCTATGCTACGGCTACCGGCTACGGTGAAGCGGTCAGGCGGGACCGCGTGAGATCACCGACGGCGATCATGGCGGCCATGCCGTGGTGGTGCATGGTTCGGCAATGCCGCTCACCTAAAGCTTGGCTGGCTCCATGAGGGCGCTGACGAGGTCCGTGAGGTGATGGTGGAGCTACGGGTGGGATGGTGGTGGCTGTGGCGCCGCGGCGAGCTCGAGCGAGCTCGGCGGAGCTGATGTCGTCGGCGGTGCGCTGCGGCTGTGAATGGGGAAGGCAACGGAGGAGTGGATGAGGGCAGAGCGCGTGCGGAGGGCAGCAGGGCGCACTCCTCTTCAAGCCAGCCAGCGCGCGGCGTGGTCAGGGCGAGCCGAGCGCGTGGCAGACACGCGGCGGCCGCCATCTGACCTCGGTCGGCCATGACAGGTCTGAAGCCGAAACACTATAGCGCGATTCAGAGAACAAGGAGCTGACTGACAGCGCCAATTGGTGATGCTCTATCTCCTAATTCATTGATCGTTAGCGAAAGAAATCAAAACAAAAGTTGTGCACCTACATACCAGCTACAAAACTCATTTAGAGATCAATGTCTAATTCGCAAAGGACAAAGAGTAAAATCATGCCAAAGTCGTGTTCAAGAAACTAAAAAGTGGAGTTTTGTACTTAGAAAATTTCTAAGTGTTGAACCCAACCCAATTTCTGACTTGTGGGACCATTTAGAGCATGTTGTGCACATTTTCATGACTTGGTCACAAAATAACTTTTGTTCCTTATATAATTTGCTACAACTTTGTTTTAGGTTACTCAGACATGCAAACATTCTAAGTGGTACTTTTTGAACAGTCAAGCCAAAAAGTCCTAGGGTCAAAACAAGTCAAACCAGGACTTGGAAACTTAATTAGGCAAAATGATCAACATGAACATTGTTCCTAATGACCTTCTAAGTATAGCTAAGTTCTTTAACAATATATTTAGCCATACCACACATTGGTCATACAAGAATCAAGCACTAAATGTACTGAAACGATGAAAAACAATTGAAATAATACTTTTGTTTCATAGTCATGTTTCACATGTTTCACGTGATATAAGCTCATGAATGGATGAATGATGCTCATGTTCATGGAATGCAAGTGCAATTATGCAAGCATAACACCAAGGGTGTTACAGCCCTCCCCACTTATAAGAATCTCGTCCTGAGATTTAGAGTTACGAACTATTTGTTATAAAAATCCTCATAAGCGTTTTGAAGATACTCTCCTGTTTCCCACATCGCATCACCATCATCGTGATGGCTCAACTGTATCTTATATGTTCTTACCACTTTATTCCGAGTGACTCTGTCCTTAGTGTCCAAAACTCGAACCGGTTGCTCATGGTATTCCAAGTCTGATTTGAGCGGAATGCTCTGAGGTTCTATTCTCTCTTCTGGAATATGTAAGCACTTCTTCAATTGTGATACATGGAAGACTGGGAAGATCAAACCCATTGCCTCTGGTAACTATAACTTATAAGCCATGGGACCCTTCTTTTCTACGATCTGGTACGGTCCTACAAACCTAGGAGCAAATTTTCTCTTTACTCCAAACCTTTGCACTTTCTTCATTGGAGTGACCTTCAGATAAACGTAGTCACCAACTTGAAATTCTAGCGGTCTCCTTCTCCTATCGGCATAGCTCTTCTAGCGTGACTGTGCCGCCTTCATGTTTTGTTGGATAATATGGACCTTTTTCTCAGCATCGTCCACAAAATTGACTCCGTAAAACCTTCTTTCTCCCGGCTCTACCCAATTCAATGGTGTCCTACATTTCCTGCCATACAATGCTTCAAATGGAGCCATCTTTATACTCTCTTGGTAGCTATTGTTGTAAGTGAACTCTGCCAAAGGTAACCATGATTCCCATGAACCCTTAGACGACAACACACAAGCTCTAAGCATATCTTCAAGAACATCATTAACTCGCTCTGTCTGCCCATCTGTCTATGGGTGGTAAGCTGTACTACGAATCAAGCTAGTACCCAAACCTTTATGAAGATGCTCCCAAAAATGAGCGGTAAATTGTGACCCACGGTCAGACACGATAGTCTTTGGTATACCATGTAATCGGACAATCTCTGCAATATACTTCTCAGCATACTGAGGTGGTCGAAATGTTGTTTTGACTGGTAAAAAGTGAGCTGATTTGGTAAGGCGATCTACAATTACCCAAATCGAATCATTTCCCTTTGGTGTGGTAGGGAATCTGGTGATAAAATCCATACTTATATCATCCCATTTCCAATCTGGTATTGACAAAGGTTGCAACATTCCTGCGGGTCTCATGTGAAGAGCTTTCACTCTACAACATGTGTCGCAACGAGCAACATATGCTGCAATCTCCTTCTTCACCTTTGTCCACCAATAACGAGGTCTCAATTCTTGGTACATCTTGTTACTTCTAGGATGGATAGATAACTTAGAGTGATGAGCTTTATCCATCAATTTGTTCTTGAGCTCTCGATCCTTCGGTACAACCAAACGGTCCTTAAACCATAACACTCCTTGTTCATCCACTCTAAAGTGCTTAGTTGGTTCTTTCTTTATTTTCTCCTTGATATAGAATATTCCCTTATCTGTTTTCTGACCCTCAATGATCTTGCTCTCTAAGATACAGCTAACCTAGATATTATGCAACACAGCAGGATGTAACAAATTGAACCCATCCTCAAACAATGGTTGCATAGTAAGAGAATGCGACTTCCTACTTAAGGCATCTGCTACTATATTTGCCTTTCCCGGATGATAGTGCACATTTAGATTATAATCCTTTATCAACTCTAACCATCTTCTTTGTCACATATTCAACTCAGACTGAGTAAATATGTACTTGAGACTCTTATGATCTGTAAAGATATTGCACACATTCCCAAGCAAGTAGTGTCTCCAAATCTTTAGAGCATGCACAACAGCTGCAAGCTCTAAATCATGCGTAGGATAGTAACCTCATGCTTCCTCAACTGACGTGAGGCATACACAATAACTCTTCCATCATGCATCAGGACACATCCTAAACCATTCTTTGATGCATCGCAAAACACATCAAACAGCTTCTCTATGTCTGGTTGCGCCAGAACAGGAGCAGTGGTTAGCAATTTCCAGCAAGGTGCAGAAAGCTGCCTCACACTCCTCTGTCCAAGCGAACTGTATGGTCCTTTTGTAGCAAACTTGTCATTCGGCTTGGCAATCTTTGAGAAGTCCTGGGATAAAACAGCGATAGTAGCCAGGCTAATCCGAGAAAACTTCGAACCTCAGTGAACTGTGCTTGGTGCCTTCCTAGTCCATAACCTCTTGTACTTTGCTCAGGATCTACTGAGATTCCATTCTCAGATAACACAGTGACCGAGAAAAGGAACTGTCTTCAGCCAGAACTCACATTTACTAAACTTAGCAAACAACTGGTGATCTCTGAGTCTAGTCAAGACAATTCTTAGGTGCTCGGCATGATCTTGTTCATTCACAGAGTATATCAGAATGTCATCAATGAACACAATCACGAACTGATCCAACTCCGGCATAAAGACCAAATTCATCAGATACATAAAGTATGCAGGAGCATTTGTCAAACCAAAGGACATGACAAGATACTCGTACAAACCATATCTGGTGGAGAACGTAGTTTTGGGTATATCTTGTGGTCTAATCTTAATCTGATGGTACCCTGATCTCAAATCTATCTTGGAGAACACTTTGGCTTTTGACAATTGATCAAACAAGATATCAATCCAAGGTAAAGGATACTTGTTTTTAATGGTCACCGCATTCAGTGGCTGGTAGTCCACGCACATCCGTAAGGAGTTATCCTTCTTCTTCACGAACAGTGTGGGACATCCCCATTCTGAGGAACTAGGATGAATCAAACCCTTAGCCAACAGATCATTGAGTTGCTTCTTCAACTCGGCTAATTCATTTGGAGGCATCTGATACGGCTTTCTTGAGATTGGTGGTGTTCCAGGGATTAACTCAATGGTGAACTCAACATCTTGGTCCGGTGGAAGACCAGGTAACTCATCTAGAAACACGTCTGGAAACTCGCACACTACTAGAATCTTAGCTATAAGTGTAGTTTGGACTGCACAAGTTGTACTGGCCAGCTCTATTCTCTGAGGTAAAGTTACTTGAAATGTTCCTTCTCCAATAGGTTCCTTGAGAGAAATGTTCCTTCCTCCAACATCAATTACTACTCCCATCTTATTCATCCAGTTCATTCCTAGGATTACATCCAGAACTAACCCTGGCATAACTATCAAGTTAAGCTTATACTGCCTATTTGCTACACACAGGGTTACCCCCCGGATTATCTGATTAGTCAACAGATCAGCCCTAGCTGAACTGATCCGATAAGCATATTCCATTTCAACTATCTTTTACTCATACTTCCTTGCAAATGCTTGACTTATGAATGAATGAGATGATCTAGAATCAAACAAAACGACTGCAAGATGATTGTTGATAGAAAACATACCGGCTGTCACGGGTTCTCCTTCTGGGATGTCCTCAATGGTGGTGTGGTGCACACAAGCTTGGTACTGATTTTGCTGCTTCTTAGGATATGGGCAAAACTTTGCAAAGTGCCCAGCTTGATTGTAGTTGTAACACGGTCCTCTTACTTGAGTAGCAGCTCCAGAAGAACTGCCTTGTCCTGTCTTGGCTTGTGGCACCGCCATCTTGAATGGCTTCTGATTCCTCTGAATTTGCTGGGCATTCTAATTCCTACGTTGGGGTGGCCTGAACCTCGCACCAAGGGCAGGCGAATGATACGTAGAATGGTTTGCCATCGGGGCCCTTGGTTGGGACAGACCCGACTCAAAAGCTCTCTTGCGAGTCTTGGAAGTAGCATACACGTTGTTGTGCTTCTCTTGCTTTAAGCAGTCACTAACAAAGTCATTGAAACCCGTCCTTGTGTTCGTACCCACGTGCTTCATCATCTTAGGATTCAGACCTCTCTTGAAACTAGCAATCTTTTTGGCATCGGTATTCACCATGTCAGAGGCATAGCGACTCAGATTGTTGAATGCATGTAGGTACTGGGTCACAGTCTTGGTACCTTGAGTCAGTGCGAGAAACTCTCCAAACTTTATTTCTGTCGACCCAGGGGGAATGTATGTTCCATGAAAAGCTTCAGTGAATTCCCTCCAAGTAATGTGGGCATTTGGGGGAAAAGTGGTGCGGTGGTGCTTTCACCACATTCCCGCGGGGCCTTGCAGCTGATGAGCTGCATACTCAGTTTTCAATACCTCGGTCATCCTAAGAACACGAAACTTATCTTCCATGGTGTTTATCCACTCTTCTGCATCCAACGGCTCTGTAGCTTCCTTGAAAATTGGTGGTCTGGTGTCCATAAAGTCCTTGAAACTGCTATGCTGATTCGCTTCATGTCCACCTGGATTTAACCCACGGCGGGTGTTGTCAGCAATATGGCGTAATGCAGCTTCCATATTCTGTTGCATGCCCTCCATGTTGCGTTGACTTCCAAGGAACTATGCGAAGAACTGTTCCGTAGTGTATGGTGGAGGAGGAGGTGGTGGCGGTTCATGGTTCTCAATTCCAGCAGCACTACCACCTGCCTTAGTAGCGTCATACACGGTGCGGCGAGTGTTTGGCATCTGCATATTTCAGCAATAGTAATCATTAGGTGATGTTGTAGAAATTGCAGGTGAATGGAAAGAAATTATGCCGTACTAAATTCACTAGAGAGAATAAATTCATACAATAAAACAGGGGCACAATAATTCATTCCAATTAACACAACATCACTAATTAGATTACTTAAGCACACTCATCGCATCCATTACAACCGGGTTGCCAGCATACATACACTAGACTTTTATGCGTTCAGATATCGCATTACTAGCCAAGTTCCAACACATGCCAAGTCTCATAAGTTCGAAACAAGATACATCAGGTTACAAGCGACAAAAGAAAAGTCATCGCGACAGGACCTACACACTAACGCAAAGCCACTAGACTACTCCTCGGGGCCGTCGTCGGGGTCAGAGACGTCACCATCGCCCCTAGGTGAAACTACAGGCTCGTCCTCGTCATCGATGTCCATGCCAGCGGCGTTTGGAGGAGCATATGGGCCAACCCCATTGTAGAGCGCGTGAAACTCCTCATGCAGGTTGATGTTGTACTCCTCTAGCTCATTGACCCTCTATCGCAGAAGGTTCCTTGCGTTCTAGGCTTCATTCCTTTCCTGAACCAGCTGTCCAATCATATGGTCTGCATTGTTGTTGGCCTGAGTCAACGTATGCACCCGCTGCATAGCTCTATCACCTCTCTCTACCACCTGGTCCCGCTGTAAGCTCATATCAACCAACTGCTCCTGCAAACTATCTATAGCACGTGCCTGCTGCTTCTTTTGCTTTCTTGCCTTGAGCTTATCATCACCACGCAAACCAGTCAAAGTCCAGTAGGTACACTCAAGACCCTGGTACGCTCTGATAGCGGCAAACATCGCACTCATAGCATGGTTGTCGCTAGACTGTCCCTCAGCTGGACCTCTGACCAAAGCACTTCCATGAGGCTGAACCCAAATAGCATCACGAGGATCATCCCTAGGAAAAGTGCCAGCTAGAGCTGCTGCCAGCTCTTTGGGAAATCTGCTCATAATGTCCCTAATGACACGAAAAGCTGCTCCCTCTGCACCCTCAACAGGAGTGCGACCCTCAAACTCCAAGTGCCAACCGTCCCACTCTTGAGCATCACCAAGAGCAGGAATGGTGATCTCTACCACTGCGAGTCCATCCTCTGCTAACTAGCTCTCATTCCAAGAGTACACCGGCTCTTGACCCTCTGGGTACCCCACATCATGGAGCACTCTCCAGAGCAAGGTCGGCATGCCAAACTCACTCAAGAAGGTGTCTGTGGTGCGGTACTCCCTTAGGGCCAACTGACATCGAGGTGCTCTTCCTCCAGTGGACTTACGGGCAGTCTGCTTCATGCGGGCCATCTGTAACAAAAATTTGTTTTATCCAAATTAGATAATCAACTTATAAGGGGAGGAACAATGCCATGAATGATATGTAACAACATGATGCATGCACGTTCCGTACGTTCTCACAAACTTAGGAGAATAAAAATGGCTAGTGGCATAGACAGTGGCATACAACGATCTCTCATAACGTAGCTAATACGTACTACACGATAGCGTTGTTATGTACCTGCAAAAGATCCACTTCAGCCCAAACCCCGACATTATGAAATTTATGCATGGAAGCAGTAATGTAATCTACTCGTTTTACACGTATTCCCTGATACGCGTACAACGGTAGCAACTACCCAAACCATCATCCTATCGACGGCATCGTCACCACAGGACGGAATTCCCACACATTGGATACCTTCATACAAACATGCGTATGGCATGTAAATAATCCGGCATCATATAAACACTTCCCTAGATCGGTAGTGTATCTGATCATGCTCTCAGAACTCTCACTTACCGAGGCGTAGAGGCAACGGATCCATACATTATCACTCAAGTGAATGGCACTCATACAATAGCACGCCATATGAGCGACAAAATAGAAATATGATGCAAAGACCCCCAAGTTAGTACTTAAATAAGCCACCTAAAGTCCTTAACTGGGCATACAGGATATGACCACTGGCACACTATTAAGTTTTAAATTAAAGGTTGAAACACCTATATACTATAAGTTCGTAATTAGTTTTGTAACACAAAACCCTTTTGTTTTAAATACATGCATGAACAGTAACTTGCTAAACCTTGCTCTGATGCCAGCTGTAACAGAACCGACCAATTATACGAGATTAAGTAAGAAAATCTTCCGCCAAAGCAGATAATTTAGCGAACTTAAGCCCGTATAACCCGGTAGTCCATGAAACAACGAAGGATTTCAAACCAATCGACATACAAACCAAGATCGTACAAGTTTAGCAAGGACCATCACACATTACATAAAGTTCACAACGATAGTAGATACATCAGAGTGTAGAATATAAAGTTATTACAAACCAAGTTCAACAGAAATAGCGGAAGTAAATAGTTTTAAAGCCACACACACACACTTTTAGTTCAGATACCGTGCCAGTAGGTAGTCATCTCCAACAAAAACATCAAATGAGAGATACAGAGTGACCAATTGCCCTTGGTCCTAGTTGTCACCCATCGCCGGATACAGGCAGTTAATGCAATAGCCGTAGTACATTTGACCATCTGCAACAACAATGGGAACAACGCCCTGAGTACGAGAAGGTACTCAGCTAGACTTACCCGTCTTAAACCAAAATAAAGCGACACCAAGGATTATGCAAGGCTTTCTTTAGTGGACTAGCTGACTTGTTTGCAAAAAGCATAAGCTATCCTGAAAACATCATTTTAAATGCTTTGCATCCTCTTTTATTATAACCTATTCATCTAGGTAAGCACCTGTACTATAGCAATCACATGATTAACCGTTAACATCCAGTTACCAATTTAGCTTTAGCATGTCTATACCATCCAAATAACCATCATTGTTCCATAATAATTACTACGATACCGTAGCTCGAGTCAAGTGCTCACTATACAGGAGCGATGGCAATTCGAATCGATTCCTAACCAGCTGGTGATTTATTCCTCACACAAACCACACCCACCGATCAAGTGAGCTACAGATCACCAATGACACTTTTTAGGTAACCGTGAGACAATCTAGAGCTGCAGTACCTAGGGACCGCCCGACCGCTAGGAATCAGGTCACACCTGCCCTTGGGCTCACTCTTCGCGCCCCTGTCATACCCCCATCAGCACCGATACGCGCACCCATGTAGATCCCGGCCTGAATAGTGCCACTAGCTTCGCGGTCGAAAAGTACTTTATTCGGCCAGCTAAATGTGAGGCATGCGTTCAATAAGACAAGAGGGACGAGCAACGATCGGTCCTTAATCGACACAGACAGAAACTAACAGCACCCCAGAACCCTGTTTGGTTGCCTCCAACTTTTCCATCCGGTCTCCAGTTTTCCATCACATATGGTTAAATTCCAGGACATCATTCTTTCCATAGCCAATTTCTTCCAATAACCGCCTATAATGTAGGTGATTGGGTATCACCGATCGCTACCGGTCTAAGCAAGGCTAAGCAGTTAGTCGATCCTGACCTAACAGGGAAAAGGTAATAAGGTGGGCAAGGATAGTAAGGAATGCATCAACGGTTTCAATCAACTCCTACAACTTAATGCAACAATATATAAACTCACATATATATAGAAAGAATTGCTTTCGTAAAGTAGGAGACTTAGAATGCTCCGAGGCTTACCTCGTTTGAACGAACTAGGTTGGTGATCCACGCACTCCGACAAGTCCTCTCCTTGCTCCTCTTCCTCTAGCACCTTCGGTGCCTGGACTTCTTGTGGATCGGTCCCGGTCTGCTCTTCCTGAACTGCTACTAGCAACTCCTCCTACGATCCTGTATGATGCAGATGCATAAGTGCTAATGCAGAGGTGCATCGGAGAGATGACATGTAATGATTATGATGCATGAAATGTAGAGGAGCATGTATAGGTCGTAGCAAGGCTCTTCTACAAGGTAGTCAACATCATCCAAGAACATGAACAATTATCTACTACGACAACCACTATACTAACATGCCAAATCACCACAGCAAATTAAGATGCTTCAAAGATACACCAAAGCGAACATTATCAACAAAACTCGCATTAAAGAAGATTATTTTATTTCATTTTAACTAGGGCTACCACAGCAACATATATTTCTGGTGCTCATAAAAATATGAGAAAATTACAGTAGCATAGTACTACTCTAAGTAGACTACCATAAAATTTTCATGGCATTTGGATAACTAAAATAGCCTACACAAAAATGACAAGGCATAAATGCTTAAAAAGGCATAAATAGGAAACCTTAGTTAAAAGTGTCAAACAACAGATTTCATATTTTTCCTAGTATCATTCTAGCATAAGAATAGCACTCACCAAATTTTACCTTTACTGGATCTATAGAAAAATTATGAAAATTCACACAAGTATTAATCAATGATAAAAGTAAAATCTCTAACTCAAAAACCATACATGCAATGACTCTCAAATTTTTACCAGAGCTTCTACTAAGCAAGACTAGCATACCCACACAATTTCATAATTTTTGGACCACAGAAACTCAAGATAAAATTCAAACAAGTTTGCATGCATCTAAAAATACATTTCAAGTTCCTATTTAATTCATCCAAAAATTATACTATAAGTGCTGATGTTATATTTTTCTTAAATACTAGACTCCACTTAGATCCTAACAAAATTAAACTCACTCAAATTGGATCTACAAAACTTGAGATACAAATTTCACAAAATAGCCTCAAAATCTGAACAAATGCACTAGCTTTTCATTCAATTAGACGCTGACAGCTGGGGCCCTCCAGCAAATCGGGCCCGCATGTCATCCACACCAGAATAGAGGAGGCGGCTTCGACGGCGTGGAAGACAGCGTAGCTCGCCGGCGGTGGCTTCACCGGCGACGCGGATGCTACCTCCGTGCACGCCATGACCTACCACGCCAAAAGACCTACTAACCCTAAGCCCTAGCGGACTCCAAGGACACCGGCCCTGGCCCACGGTGGCTTGGCCATGGCGCACGGTGGTGCTCCGGCGAACCCCGGTGTTTGGTGGCCATACAAGGCGCGCATAAGCTTTCAGTGAACAAGACGGACCTTCCTATGCTACGGCTATCGGCTACGGTGAAGCGGTCAGGCGGGACCGCGTGAGATCACCGGCGGTGACCATGGCGGCCATGCCGCAATGGTGCATGGTTCGGCAATGCCGCTCACCTAAAGCTTGGCTGGCTCCGTGAGGGCGCTGACGAGGTCCGTGAGGTGATGGCGGAGCTACGGGTGGGATGGTGGTGGCTGTGGCGCCGCGGCGAGCTCGAGCGAGCTCGGTGGAGCTGATGTCATCGGTGGTGCGTTGTGGCTGTGAATGGGGAAGGCAACGGAGGAGTGGATGAGGGCAGAGCGCGTGCGGAGGGCAGCAGGGCGCGCTCCTCTTCAAGCCAGCCAGTGCGCGGCGTGGTCAGGGCGAGCCGAGCGCGTGGTGGACACACGGCGGCCACCATCTGACCTCGGTCGGCCATGACAGGTCTGAAGCCGAAACACTGTAGCGCGATTTAGAGAACAAGGAGCTGACTGACAGTGCCAATTGGTGATGCTCTATCTCCTAATCCGTTGATCGTTAGTGAAAGAAATCAAAACAAAAGTTGTGCACCTACATACCAGCTACAAAACTCATTTAGAGATCAATGTCTAATTCGCAAAGGACAGAGAGTAAAATCATGCCAAAGTCGTGTTCAAGAAACTGAAAAGTGGAGTTTTGTACTTAGAAAATTTCTAAGTGTTGAACCCAACCCAATTTCTGACTTGTGGGACCATTTAGAGCATGTTGTGCACATTTTCATGACTTGGTCACAAAATAACTTTTGTTCCTTATATAATTTGCTACAACTTTATTTTAGGTTACTTAGACATGCAAATATTCTAAGTGGCACTTTTTGAACAGTCAAACCAAAAAGTCCTAGGGTCAAAACAAGTCAAACCAGGACTTGGAAACTTAATTAGGCAAAATGATCAACATGAACATTGTTCCTAATGACCTTCTAAGTATAGCTAAGTTGTTTAAAAATATATTTAGCCATACCACACATTGGTCATACAAGAATCAAGCACTGAATGTACTGAAACGATGAAAAACAATTGAAATGATACTTTTGTTTCATAGTCATGTTTCACATGTTTCACGTGATATAAGCTCATGAATGGATGAATGATGCTCATGTTCATGGAATGCAAGCGCAATTATGCAAGCATAACACCAGGGGTGTTACAATGAGCGACCCCAGTGATAGTTCTGATGATGACTACTAGCCCGTCCCTTGGATGCCTCCACAGCGACATGATCATGAGACCGGCAGTTCTAGCTCAACACCACCTGCCCCACAGATAGACCCCGCTCTCCTTGCTATACTTGAGCGGATGAGGCAGGACCAGGCATGCCAGGCTCAGGAGATAGCTGCTACATTTGCACAATTCCAGACTCGGCAGGATGAGTTCCAGCAGCAGCAATAGGCGATCCAGCAGTAGCAGCTAGCTATTCAGTAGTAGACTTAGGCTCTATAGCAGCAGCAGTAGGCCATGCATCAGTAGCAGATACTCATGCAGTAGTAGCTCCTTGGCTTTATGTAGCATGTAGTGACAGCCATTGGGGCTCCACCGCCACAGCCTTTGCCCTAGCTTGGTCAGGAAGCCACTACTTTGATGACTCTAGCATTATAGCCTAGTGGGCTTTAGAGTCAGGGATAGCCACCAGCGTCATTTACTTCTCCTACAGAGTAGGTGTCTTAGTACTTTGCTTCACCAGCACTAGCCCCACAGTTCACACCTTTTTAGACGGGCTTCACACCGGCTGGGACATCTTCGCTGCTTGTACCAGAGACCACCATGTCCAGGAGCCTTGGTGCTTCATTTAGTGAGTTGACAGGGATGCCCACTCCTCCATATCTACATGTCCCAGGTCCTTCTACAGTTGTACCTATTACCGGGATTACAGAGACACTCCCTTCCTCAGTGGCATCATCAGAGCCTACTATAGTCATACCAGCTCAGTCTACCATAGCTATAGTTCCTGATCTGACCCAGATTGCTTTAGCCTCACTTCCAACTTCAGAGGGTCAGACAGCCTAGAGCTCATGATCAGACGATGATGACACCTAGTTCCACCTTGCTCCTCGTACCTCAGCGCCCGGCTCGTCCGCTGTAGCCCCACCGACCGATCCGTAGATTTTGGTGTTTGACGCCAAAGGGGGAGAGGGTTCGAGTATGATAGTCTTAGGGGGAGCGACTATTTAGGGAGAGCTTAGTTATTATATTAGCTTATATATTACATTTGGAGTTTTTATGTGTGATACACTATTATGCATTCATCGTGTGTTTACTTTCATGCATTGAACTATATATATGTGATAGTGATATCTACGTGATCGTGATATATGACATGTATGCTCTCTACTTTGAATTATTTATATGTCATATCACTTGTGCAATGCTCATTTGCCTTTGCTTTCGCGTTTTACTCCGATGCAAATGAGCATTATTACTTGTACTCATGCTTAATTCATATCTTTTGAGTACATCATGTTGGCTTGGTTCATATAAGTTTGCCTAACCCTTTTGTTCTTATTGACAAGAGCTTATATGATCCTAAGCATGTTAAAAACCTCAACTCTTTCACATACTCGAGGTGGTATTGTCATCAATCACCAAAAAGAGAGGAGATTGAAAGCATCTAGGCCCCTATTAGGGTTTCAGTGATTAATGACAATACAAGATTACTATGACTAACGTGTGTTTTGCAGAGGCATTTAAGTTAGGTTATGGTAATAGAGATCGATTGGGCAATCATGGTTAGTCATGCCCCTACGATGGAAATTGTTTTAGTTTTTAAAGGATGGACAACAAGGTTAAGGAATGCACTAGTTCTAAGTGTCGATTGGAGTTGGAGAGACACTTAAAGCAGTTTAGGACTTTGTTTTTCCTTTGGCCATACTATTAAGGGGGGTATAAACGGGTAGCTTGACCTAGGTGAGTCTAGTGAGTTAGGTGTGGTGCACACTTATTCAAACTAGTACTAGGTAGCTCCAAGATAGCCCTATGATCTAATGGAGCAAACTTCATTCACATATGTTCGAGAGTTGGAAGTGAATAGAGGGTCAAATACTGACCGGACGCTGGCTCCGGTGTGACCAGGACGTTGGCTCAGGGTCCGGTCAGTTCATTTGACTAAGGTGATTGCGTCTGGTTTGACCGGGCGCTGAGAGGTCAAGTGACCGGACACTGAGAGGCAGCGTCCGGTCGACTCCAGTAAGGTTCCAGAGAGGAAAAATCACGACAGAACGCGTCCGGTCACACTGTAATCATTGGAGTTTGGGGTATACTGACCGGAGCATCCGATCAATATGACCGAAGCGTCCGGTCACCCCGTAGAGGCACATAACGGTTCATTTTTTAGCCCATGTTATAAATATCACCTCCACTCGTGTGTGGGGGTACTTTTGCTCATTCCAACAGCTGAGAAACACCTTAGAGAGTGCCAAGAAGAGCAAGGTCCTAGTGAGGTGATTGAGATTTGAGAATCCCAAAGAGAGCCCTCATTAGTGAAGATCAAGAGTAGCAAAGTGTGCATCCACCTTCTCATTAGGCTTGTCGTGGTCAAGTGAGAGTCGTGCTTGTTACTCTTGGTGATCGCCATCACCTAGATGGCTTGGTGGTGATTGGGAGTTCGGTGATCACCCGGCAGAGCTTATGGATGACCCAACTCAAGTTGTGAGCGGTTGTGGGTGATTCACCACGACGGAGTGTCGAAGAATCAACCCGTAGAGAGCACTTGATCCTTGCGCGGATCAAGGGGGAGCTACACCCTTGCGCAGGGTGCTCCAACGAGGACTAGTGGGGAGTGGCGACTCTCCGATACATCGGTAAAACATCGCCGTGTTCCTTCCTCTCTATTTACCAGTGGGGAGTGGCGACTCTCCGATACCTCGAAAAAACATCGCCGCGTTCCTTCCTCTCTATTTACTTTGAGCATTTACTTTGTGTAATTCAATTCATGTCTTTATATTCTTAGAATTGTCATGCTAGAGTATGATTAGAACTTAGGTTGCAAGTCTTTTGTGCGGTAGAATACTTAGAAACACTTTCTAGGCACAAGGGGTTAATTGGGCTAACCATAGGACTTAATTATTGAAAGAAATTTAGAATTAGCTCAATTCACCCCCTCTTGGGCATCTTGATCCTTTCAATGTGGTGGTCTTTGGACAAACATAAAGTCCCATCAAAGTACATGACCATCATCAAGGACATATACAACAATGTTGTGACTAGTGTTCGAACAAACAACGGTAACACATATTACTTCCCGATTAAAATTAGACTTCATTAAGGGTTAGCCTTAAGCCCGTATCTCTTTGCCTTGGTAATGGATGAGGTTACCAGGAACATACAAGGGGATATCCCTTGGTGTATGTTGTTCGCTGATGATGTAGTGTTAGTGGACGAAAGTCAAGCGAGAGTAAATAGGAAACTAGAGTTATGGCGGTAGACCCTTGAGTCTAAAGGTTTTAGATTGAGCAGAACTAAAACCGAATACATGAGATGCGACTTTGACGGAGTTGTACAGGAGGAGGAAGATGTGAGTTTGGAAGGTCAAGTAATGCCTAAGAAGAATATCTTTTGGTATCTGGGATCGATGCTACAGAGGGATAAAGATATTATGCGGACGTTAGCCATTGAATCAAAGCAGGGTGGATCAAGTAGCGACAAGCTTCTAGTATTGTCTGTGATAAGAGGACACCACAAAAGCCAAAAGGCAAGTTCTATAGAACGACGATTAGACTAGCTATGTTGTATGGAGCAAAATGTTGGCCTACAAAGATTCGACATGTTCAATAACTGAGTGTTGCAGAAATACGTATGTTGCGATAGATTTGCAGTCACACAAGTATGGACCGAGTCCGGAACGATGATATACGTGATCGCCTAGAGGTAGCACCAATTAAAGAAAAGCTTGTCCAACATCGGTTGAGGTGGTTTGACCATGTCCAAAGGAGACATCCAGAGACACCAGTGCTTTGTGGAGTCATAAGCCAAGCTAATAATATGAGGAGAGGTAGAGGAAGACCGAAATTGACATGGGGGAGATAATAAAAAGATATTTGAAAGCTTAGGATATACCTAGAGATCCATGTTTGAATATGAGTACTTGAAAAGCAGTTATTGAAGTATTTGAACCGTGACTTGGGGCTCTTGGTGAGTTTCAATAATAATCTACCCTAATTTACTTGGGACTAAAAGGCTATGTTTTTTTTGTTATAGTAGCCTATTCTATAAAGTACATGGTTTTAAATAACTGACTATAGCATTTGTATAGCTTCTACTGCTACGATATTTCAAATTATTTAGTTATTTTAAACTTTGCTATTTAGCTTAGTCGTGAAATATTTTTAACAATGCTAAGACCGATTGAGGCGCACATTTATTCTTTAATTTAGATGACTAAGGTACGCCTCTCTGCTGTGTTCTTACTTAATATAAATTGTAAATTGTAATGGGTCATTGAATAATTATTGACTGTTGAATAAATGTGAATGTGATTGATTGAATAAATGTTAAGAAATGGATTTGGTGATATTTTTCTAAAAGCCTATACATATTTGAGAGCTTGCATTTGTGAAATTTCCGTACTTTCTTGTTTCCTGTGCATAATTAATTAGGAATCTTTATGTTTTATTTATATAAAATCATGAAATAAAATAGCTTCCGCTATATTCTTCAATAATCGCTGCTAAACGGCATAGTCTGCTATTTAAAACCTTGATAAAATAGCATATATTTATGCATGTGTGAGTGTTCCTCTGCGGTCAGAGATTTAGACTTTAGGACTGTGCATGTGCGTCGAGGATATTTGCCACTTCTGCAGAAGATATTGTCATCTTTTAAAAAATAAAAAGGAAACAAAAATCCATTTTACTATCCCTCCGTCTCAGAATATTGATACATTTAGCATGCACGAGTAATCTATGTATGGCAGCGATGCTTACTAAGGATGGCAACGGTTCGGGTTTGGTGCGGATATCCGCGGGTTTTGGGTTCTACGGGTTCGGGTTTGGGGATGGTTTTTCACCCACGGTTTTCGGGTTCGGGGCCCCGAAACCAATCGGGTTCGGTTTCGGGTTTGGTTTTTCACCCGTGGATATCCGATGGATATCCGAAATAAATCATTTGGAATTAAAACTCATATTTTATAATATACTAATAATAATTTGTTTACTTAGATTATTAAATTTATTTAAAGTTGACTCATGAAAATAATTATTATTTGTTATCTCTTGTTTATACATGTGAATATGTGTATATATATTCGCGGGTTTCGGGTATCCATTCGGGTTTTGGGTATCCGTTCGGGTTTCGGGTATCCGCGGGTTTGGTTTTGGTGATGGATTTCCACCCGAATCGGTTTTCGGGGCGGGTTCGGGTTTTGATTTCGGGTTTCGGTTTTGGGTGCACGGAGACTCCACCCGATCCGAACCCGACCCGTTGCCATCCTTAATGCTTACTTTCTATCTCTTCACGCTAAAAAAAATCAAGAGGAACTCAAAAGTAGCAATTTTACTGGAAAATTTTGAACTCTAAATGTAGCTTATATTTTGGATAATAGAGGCAGTACACTAAAAGATCCACCTTGTCTGGTTGACACGTTGCAAAATTTGGGTTTATTTTACTTCCATAAACTATTTTAATTGTCAAATCTACCCCTAATGAGATTTGTACATTTCGGTTGCTCCACATATAAATTGAGTTTTAGGTTCAGTTTTTATATGCTAATATAAAACATGTTGTATTAGGTTGGGAAAATATATTAAGAAATTTTCATTAGTTATTTTCATTAGTTAATAACATCTGCTACTAAATTAAACATAGTCATATAAGTTGCATGAAAAGTAATCATGAAATTTTATAAATTCATTTGTTAACATAGGACATCATCACCCGATAAAAAACTAAACTCTACATTGATAAAAAGAAAAGATATATCTTATTAGGGGGTAGATAAGACAAACTGAAACAGTCCACGGGAGTAAATCGAGGTTAAATTTTGTCGAGAAAGTTAAACGGACAAAGTGCATTGTTCGGGTAGTAAAATCTACTTGTTCACAACGAAACAAGATGCTTTCTCTTCCAGTCTCTCTCTCAGAGCACGCAAAATGTGCCGCAGTTCATGTGCTCAAGCATTGCCAGCTATGCTGGCAGAATGTGAAAGGGGGGAGAGAGAGAGAACAGTCCTGGCCTCCTCGCTCTGCCCAGCGGCATCTGCGCCCGTCGCCCCGCCCCAAGCCCCGCGCGCACACGCCGCCGCCGCCGCCCACTAGCCCCCATTACGCACTCCACGACGCGGCTCGAGCTGCCCCGTCCAGCGCCCGCGAGGTGTGCTCTGCTTCACGGATCCGGAGGCCGACGCGCCGTCCGTGCCACTCCGCGCCGGGCCACAGTAGCGCCGCGCCCGAGCGCTTCCCGTCGGCATGTCGAGCGGCCGCGTGCACGCCGCCGCCTACGGTGCTTGGGGCTGGAGCGCATCATCGCAGGGCGCGCCCGCTCGAAAAGCCTCGGCCTCGACGACGCGCTCAAGCTGTTCGATGAATTGCTTCACCACGCCAGGCCCGCCTCGGTTCGTGCGTTCAACCATCTGCTTACCGCTGTCTCTCGCGGCCGATGCTCTTCAGCCTCCGAGCTCGCTGTCTCCCGCTTCAACCGGATGATCCGTGAATGCTTTGACAAGGTAGCTCCCAACAGTTTCACCTACAGCATCCTCATCGATTGCTTCTGCCGCATGGGCCGCCTGGCCTTCGCCACCTTTGGCCTCATCCTTAAGACGGGTTGGACGGTGAATGACATATTCGTCGTCATTAATCAACTGCTGGATGGTCTCTGTGACGCAAGGAGGGTGAGTGAGGCCGGATGTTTTGCTCCAACGAATGTCTGAATTTGGCTGCACGCCGAATGTAGTTTCATACAGCATACTTCTCAAGGGTTTCTGCAATGAAAAGAGAGCTGAAGAGGCACTAGAGCTGCTGCGTATGGTGGCTAGTGATCAAGGTAGAAGCTGCCCACCAGATGTTGTGTCATACAACACTGTCATCAACGGTTTCTTTACTGAGGGTCAAGTGGACAAAGCTTACAACCTATTTCTTGAAATGATGGATCGGGGGATTCCACCTGGTGTTGTGACATACACCACAGTAATTGATGGCATGTGCAAAGCTCAAGCGGTTGATAGGGCTGAGGGTGTCTTTCAGCAGATGATTGATAAAGGCGTTAAGCCAGACAATGACACATATACTTGTCTTATCCATGGATACCTCTCTATAGGACAGTGGAAAGAGGTGGTTCGGATGCTCAAAGAAATGTCTGCACGTGGTCTTGAGCCAGATAGTTTTACTTATGGGCTGCTGGACTACCTATGCAAGAATGGAAAAAGTAGAGAAGCTAGAATTTTTTTTGATTCTATGATTAGGAAGGGCATAAAACCTGATGTTTTACCTATGGCATTATGCTTCATGGATATGGTAACAAAGGTGCTCTTTCTGAAATGCATGATCTCCTAAATTTGATGGTAGGGTATTTCCCCTGACCATCACATCTTCAACATATTCTTCAGTGCATATGCTAAATGTGGTATGATAGATAAGGCAGTGGATATTTTTAACAAAATGAGGCAGCATGGGTTGAGTCCTGATGCAGTAAGCTACGGAGCACTAATAGATGCGCTATGCAAGTCAGGCAGGGTGGATGATGCTGAGGTCAAATTCAACCAGATGATCAATGAAGGAGTGACTCCTGACATTGTTGTTTTTAGCTCTCTTGTTTATGGACTTTGCACCGTTGACAAATGGGAGAGGGCTGAGGAATTAATTCATGAAATGTTGGATGAAGGAATTCGTCCTGATGTAGTGTTCTTCAGCACATTAATCTGTAACTTATGCAATATAGGACGGGTTATGGAAGCCCAGAGCCTCATCGACTTGATGGAACATGTAGGCGTAAGGCCGAATGCTTTTTCATTTACACCATTAATATATGGTTGCTGCTTAGCTGGAAGGACAGATGAAGCGAAGAAGGTATTTGATGGTATGGTCTCAATGGGCCTGACACCTAATGAAGTTACTTATAATACTTTGCTTCATGGCTACTGTAAAGCTGGAAGGATAGACGATGCATATAGTGTTTTCCGAGAAATGTTGAACAATGGCATTACACCTGGAGTTGTGGCTTACAATACTATATTGCATGGCTTGTTTCAGACCGAGAGACTTTCTGAAGCAAAGGAACTCTATCTCAATATGATCAACAACGGAACAAAGTGGGATATTTACACATATAACATAATTCTAATTGGGCTTTGCAAAAATAATTGTCTTGATGAAGCATTCAAAATATTTCAGAGCCTGTGTTCTAAGGATCTTCAACTTGACATTTTTACTATCAACATCATGATTGGTGCTTTGCTCAAAGGTGGCAGAAAGGAAGATTCCATGGATTTGTTTGCTACTATCTCTGCTAATGGTCTGGTTCCGGATGTTGTGACCTACAGCTTAATAGCGGAAAATCTCATAGAAGAAGGGTCGCTAGAGGAGTTTGACAGTATGTTTTCAGCAATGGAAAAGAGTGGTACTGCTCCAAACTCACGTATATTAAATGCTCTAGTTAGGAGGTTGTTGCATAGAGGTGACATAAGCAGGCTGGGGCTTACCTCTCCAAACTTGATGAGAAGAATTTCTCACTTGAGGCTTCCACTACTTCCATGCTTATATCACTTTTCTCAAGGGATGAATATCAGCACCATTCAAAGTCTCTGCCTGAAAAGTATCGTTTCCACAATGAAGCCAAGTCTTGAGTGTTGCAGTACCATGCTGGGTACCCGTTAATACTTGAAACTGTACTTTCTAGTATTTGTTTTCTAGTGCGTCTCGTTCTGTAACAATTCTGCTGTAATAAGAATCATAATACCACAAGTGGCAAATTTAGTATTAGCCTATTTATCTGTCAAGCTTCAGGACTAAGTGTGACGTGTTGGTGGCTAAAGCTACATTGTGTGTGCTTGTGCACTTTTGGCATTTTCAGTATGAATAAATGAATGGTGGTGGGTAAAATGAGATGTATCGACTGATCTCCACCTCTAGTTTAAGATGAGAACAGGAGTTTCTTTTTTTGTGGATGATGATCAGAAAGATGAGAATGAAAAAGTGAAGCATTCTGAGCTTCTTGCTCTTCCTGCTTATGGAGGCAAAGCATATCTTGGGGCCGAGTCTGATCAATGTATCTTTTGAAGATGTCAATTACTGTTTTGAGTCGGTTGGAGAAGTCCCGGATGTGAGTACTGCCTACTTCTCTGGTTTAGCTTTTGCGTTTGTTGTCTTCTGCAATTCATTGTCCCTTTTTTATGCAGGTGCGAATGCGAGGAAAGGGGGGAGCAAGCTGTATGCATTTGTTAGTTCAGAACTAAAAAGCTGCCTTTGAAGGCCATCCAAAGTTGAGTAATAAAGACCTAAAGGTTTGTTTTTGTTGGATATGTAATCTGCTGCTCCCTCACCCCCTTCGGTCATAGGCTCATAGCAGCACTTCTGCGGTGTCTGCTCGCTCCCCTTTCTTGTTAGTTTTTTGAACCGTGAGTACAACAGGGGAGACCCCCACTGTAAATTTTATTGAAGTAAAAACAACAACAACTGTACATAGATAGTATGTAGTAGGTAGATTAGTACCAAGCAGTGGAAGCATGGCTCCTGGTAGTGGGCAGCATGGCCCCTTGTTGACTTGTACATTTTCTGAATTCCTATATATGAGGATATGGCTAGCTTCAGCCAAGCAGTTCAGCAGCCCCATTCCACCTGTGTTCGTGAGTGTGCACTCTGTGCTCCTCTTCTTCAACCTCCAGCGTGTGTGTGAGTGTGTGGGAGTAGTGTGGTGATACACACCTGTGTGGCAAAGTGGTCCAACAGTTTTCACTTAAATTCAGAGTTGACCTTCGTGTTATTCCATGCCAGTGATTTATTTCCATTGTTTATATCTTTTATTTTTTGCAAAAAGGTGGTTGTATGTGATAAAACAAGTATTTGACAGCACAGATCTTCCCAAGATAGGAGTAGGAAACTAAGTTGAAAATTGTGTTTCTGTATACTTTCTGTTTGGTTTTGTGAATCACTGTTAGACATAGCAGGGTACATGGATGTATGATACGCTCACATCTGCTTGCTATTCTAAAATGGTTTGTAGGAGTTGCACTATTAATCTTGGTTGACTTTAGAAATTATAATACAACCTTGTGATCAGTTAGAGACATAACAAAGCACAAGGTTATCTGATTACACTTACATCCTCTTGCTAATTTAAAACTTTGCAACGGTTCTGCTGCTCAGATAAAAATTCAGAACCTTGTGTTTATTTATACTTCCAGAAACCAGAACTGTGGGTGGTGGTGGATCATGTTTTCATAATTTATCAAGGAACCTTTCTAAAATATATTTGAGCCCAAATTATCCAATTCTACCCCCAACTTGCATGTGGCTAAATGCCTTTGTTGTTGTTGTTCATATTACCCAAACAAAGTTTTGCAGCCCAAAGAACGTGAATGTACTTCCTGGTTAGTTCTTGCACTTAATTAACTCATATATAGTTTGTGCTTTGATACTAACTAGACTCCTAGACCCTATTATTTTGGTTCTTTCTTTTTACCCAAAAATACAGCAGGGGAGACCCCCCACTGTAAGGGCTTTTTATTATTTTTGAAAAAAAGAAAGAAAAAAGCTGTACAAAGAGAGGCTAAAGAAACTAAACAACATGACCAGCAAGTGGGCAGGAGAAACTGCACTCCACAGAAGCAAAAGAAACTAGGAGAGGGAGTCTAAACTGGAGAAAAGCATGTTGTTTTTCTTCACAAAGTCTAAAAGCTTGAAGTTTGGCTTCCTCATAAAAGGAGGTCTTCCAAGAGATAAAGGAGGGACGTCCTCTGTCGAAGATGAAGTTATTTCTCTGCTTCCAAATATGCCAAGAGGCAATGATGAAGATCTTCATGAAGAAGGGGTTTCTCTTAATATTATTTTGGTTCTTGTTACAGGAAAAGGGTGTTTCTTCCTCCCAGACTAAGAACAGGCTATTTGTTGGTAATGTATCCCGTGATTGGATACATGATGATTTCAAAAAATGCAGTGGAAGAATTTTAAGCTGTTGCTGTGATATTGACATCTTTTATTCATATTTTTCCTTGGTCTTTTATTCAAAAAAATGCATGGCAGCATTCTATGCCTGTGACTTCGCCTCCCCAACAGCAAGGTGGTTGCCGTACTCAGTGGTGGTAGGTGGTAGTGGCAGCAGCAGTGGCAGTGGCGGATCCAGCTCCGCTGGAAAACAACAGAGGGGAGATGATAGCAATAGCGAAAACAGCAGAAGGGGTGCACAACGTCCATATTGATGCTTGCAATTTGCTGTTATAGCGCTTAGAAGTTCTCTCTAGCCTAGCACTTGGAATATTTCTGATGCATTACCATGTTGGGCAACAGCTAATGCTGGAAACTGTACTCCACAGTATTTTTTTTTTTCCCTCTGGTGTGTCTTGGTCTGTAACAAACTGCTGTAGAATGACAATACTTCAGCAAAAACACTAACATGCAAATTGCTCAATCTGTAACACTTGCAGGTCAGCAGCAACACACACATCCAATGCATCAACGACAGCAACAAAGCAGTCTACACACTGAAGATGACAGCACACAAAACAACAATCAAGGTATAACTGGAACCACGACCACCTTAAGCTACCTCGTGCTCTTTGGCCAGTTCTTGCACTCTTATCCAACTCCTTTCTCTCTGTCTCTGGTCTCCGTCATCTAATCACTGCCTTCAACATCTCTCTTGCTTGCATTGCCTTCTAGCCACTGACCTTCAACCCCTAGTCCACTTCCTAAAAACCATATGGACAGAAGACCTAGCAAATAACAAACTTATACAAATTCTTTCTAATGCCTCTAGAAGGCCATCATCAACGAGAATGGTGTTGGCAGTTGCCATGACTAATTGTTCCTTGCATACTTCGGGCAATCGTTAGTTGGTTTTCACCAAAAAAGCTAATTTAGTGAACTGAGATGTGGCCTTTGTATTACTTAATTGGAAAGACATGATATCACTATTTTTTTGATAAAATCATGAAAATCCTTTAAAAATTATCGAAAAAGTTATATATTTTTTGAAACCTGATACCTCCATAGTGACATTTTGCATCTCTACATTTGCGACATGTGACATCTAAGGATGCTTAGATGCACTGAGCTCTTTTAAAGAAAAGTTTAAGTAAGTAGTTTTAGATCTTTTCATGATTTCACCCAGAAGATAGTTTACACCGAGTATTTTCTCTACTTTATTACCAGCCTTATTTGGATGACAAAAAATCCACAAAGTTCATGTGAAAGTAAAAGTAACACATGCTTCTATGAAAATTCAAGGAGTTCTTGTAAAAATGACAAACATGTAACTAGATCCATTTGGGATGTTCTAAATTAGGAAGCTCAGCTGTAAAATTGAATTTCATAATCATAATAATTAATATAACATCACAAATTCACAAGCTAATGGCTGGTGCCGTCGCCGCCTCCATGCAGTTCGGAACGCCACCGCCTTCTCCGGCCGCTCGGCGCGCCCCCACCTTCCACGCCGACCCCGCCGCCGACGCGAGGCAGCTCCTCGGCGCGCTCCTGCCGCCGCGCCCTGCGCTCCACCACGTCCTGCAGGCCCACGCCCGCCTCGCCGTTCTCGGCCTCGCTACCGCGCGCGCCCTCCCGCAGCTCCTCGCGGCCCTTCCGCGCCTCCCGCTCGCCGCCGCCGCCGCCTCCTCCCACTCCTACCCGCTCTCCCTGTTCCGTTGCGCCAGCTGCGCCTCCGCCTTCGCGTCGAACCACCTCCTCCGCGTGCTCCCGCACCCGCTCCCGCTCCACCTCTTCCCGCGCCTCCCACGCCGCAACCCCCACTCCTTCACTTTCCTCCTCGCTTCCCTCTCCAACCACCTAGACGCCGACCCTGCCGCTGCAGGCTCCGTCTCCTCCCGCTTCATGGGCACCCACGTGCACGCGCTGGCCGTGAAGGCTGGCGCCGCGGGCGACCTCTACATGCGTAACGCGCTGATCCATTTTTACGGCGTCTGCGGAGACGTGGCGGCGATGCGGAAGGTGTTCGACGAGCTGCCGCTTGTGCGGGACGTCGTGACGTGGAATGCCGTCCTCGCTGGTTACGTGCGAGCGGGCATGGTGGGGGTTGCGCGGGAGGTGTTCAACGGAATGCCGGTGAGGGATGAGGTTTCTTGGAGTACGGTGGTAGGAGGTTATGTGAAGGAAGGGGAGCTGGAGGTCGCGCTAGGAGTGTTTAAGAATATGGTGGTGCAGGGGGTGAAGGCAAATGAAGCGGCAATAGTTACGGCACTGTCAGCAGCTGCACAGCTGGGGCTGCTTGAGCAGGGGAAGTTTGTGCATGAAGTGGTCAAGAGAGCAGGAATGGCAATGAGTGTGAACTTAGGTGCTGCACTGGTTGATATGTATTCCAAGTGTGGAAGTGTGGCAGCGGCGAAGGAAGTTTTTGATGCCATGCCCAGGAGGGATGTGTTTGCTTGGAACTCCATGATCTGCGGGCTTGCTACCCATGGATTGGGGCATGACGCAGTCCAGCTCTTTGAGAAGTTTGTCAGTGAGGGGTTTTGCCCTACAAGCATCACATTTGTGGGGGTGCTAAATGCCTGCAGCCGTACTGGCCTTGTTGATGAAGGGCGGTGGTATTTCAAGCTGATGGCAGAGAAATATGGTATTGAGCCAGAGATGGAGCATTATGGATGCATGGTTGATCTTCTGAGTCGTGCTGGTCTTGTTCAGGATGCCATTGAATTGATCGAAGGGATGCGCATCCCTCCTGACCCGGTTCTCTGGGGCACAGTACTCTCTGCTTGCAAGAGACACGGCCTCGTGGACTTGGGCATTACTGTTGGTAATAAACTAATTGAACTGGATCCAGCTCATGATGGACACTATGTCCTCCTTGCAAGTATATACGCAAAAGCAAAGAAATGGGATGAAGTCAGGAAAGTTAGGAAATTAATGTCTAACCGTGGCACTAGCAAGTCAGCTGGTTGGAGCTTGATGGAGGCACATGGAATTGTGCACAAGTTTCTAGTAGGGGACATGGATCACAAGGATTCTGTACATATATATAACATGCTTTGCATGATTGACAGAAGGTTGGCTGAGGCAGGCTATGTACCAGACGTGTCATCAGTCTTGCATGACATCGGGGATGAAGAGAAGGTTCATGCGATTAAGGTGCACAGCGAACGGCTTGCAATTGCTTATGGGTTCATTGTTGTTGAAGCTGGCAGCCCAATCCGTATTGTCAAGAACCTTAGTGTGTGTGGCGATTGTCACGAATTCAGTAAGATGGTGACAAAGGTTTTTGGCAGGGAAATTGTAGTGAGGGATGGTAGTAGGTTTCATCATATGAAAGATGGAAAGTGTTCTTGCCATGATTATTGGTGATTAATCATTTGACATGTTTCTTTTCAACTATGATGTGGAATTTAGACCATGATTTTGATATACTTGAAAAGCTGCTGATTGACATGAGTTCTGTTTCTGTGAGATTCTGGTATGCCATTTCAGATGTCATATAAGGCCTCTCCTCACCGAGTTCACAGCTTACAGTCTGTTCGTTCTGATGATAAATAGTCTTTGGTTTTCTTTTTTGTTTTCATTCTCACTTTATATATATATATATATATATATATATATATATATATATATATATATATATATATATATATATATATATATATATAACAACAACAATAACAACATAGCCTTTCAGTCCCAAGCAAGTTGGGGTAGGCTAGAGTTGAAACCCACCAAGAGCCCCAAGTCACGGTTCAGGCACTTCAATAGCTGCTTTCCAAGTACTCCTATTCAAACATAGATCTCTAGGTATATCCCAAGCTTTCAAATCTCTTTTTATTACCTCCCCCATGTCAATTTCGGTCTTCCTCTACCTCTCATATTATTAGCTTGGCTTAGGACTCCACAATACACTGGTGCCTTTGGAGGTCTCCTTTGGATATGGCCAAACCACCTCAACTGATGTTAGACATGCTTTTCTTCAATATATATATATATATATATATATATATTTTTTTTTTTTTTTTTTTTTGCTCAAGCAGCCAATGATCCATACATCTTGATGACTGTTAAGAAATTTCTGGGGCATCCTCATGAAGCAAGAGGTACCTTCAGCTCCCTCCTTTCTCCAAAATTTAGACAAAGTTGGTGGCATCAACAGGTGGTATGTATTGGACCAAATGTCTCAATTATCGTCTTATGGTTTTGCCTCTCTCACAATATCTCTTTTCATTTGTTTCCTTCATAGGCTATCAGAACCCCATTTTTATTATCTGTAGGGTAGGCATGTCCTGTTATTTGTTACTATGTTAGCACTTAGCACCAGCTGCAAATTCAGTATGAAATGGAGGAAATCAGTATGTGAACAATGTTAGAATCACAAGGGAAAGATAGATATGCTCAAACACGTGGACGTGGTAAACACATATTTAATGGAACAAGAAGTTTTACTATACTTGCCTAAAGCTGACAGTTTAAGCAACTAAGCAAGCACTAAAATGCTCTTCAGAATTCTGCGTTGAAAGTCTTCATTTCTTCAATAAGAATTTCAAGCAGCTAACAAAGACTGAGAAACTGTGCTTTTGTAAGTGAGCTGATGATTCAATAATACCCCCCTTCTTTTGGTGATAATTTGCAGTGTGCTTTATTTTTTATGGGATACTGAAGACAATTATTAAAAAGTGCATGATGAAGTTGGATCATTTCTATGGATAAGGAACAGATTGAAAGCAGTGCAACTTTTACAAATATTGAAGGCCAAGTGTTTTACCATCCACTAGCATAAATTATACTCCTTTCTGGCGATGAAGGATAAGCAAAGGAATATTTGCTAGGACCTGGGAAGCCACGATTATTTGATATAGGAACAGGGAGCTGTTATGAGGTATCAACTTGAACCATATGTAAATCTACTCTCAGTCAACCAAATTGCAGGTTTTGTAGTTGAACTGCCTCCTAGGACTTGATCCTCCCTGCCGGTAATTAGTTTTCCTGTTATCTTTCCATGGTATCTAAGAGGTTAGAGTTGAGCTGAGCTGCCCATGTTAACACCTCAATCTTCTAATTGTTATAACTAGCTGTTTGAATTTTGAAATCCACCAGTATCATGTACATAATCTAAACATCCTTGCATAGAGCTGTTTCTTGGAGTTTAACTGTACAGGTTTTGCAGGAAACTGAGCCGTTAAAAGACTATAAACCTTGTTCTGTCTTCCATTATCTACACAAAGAGTTGAATTTACAGTCCTCTAGTTACCTAGTATTTAGCAAAATGTATTATTTTTCATAATCAGACGTTCATTTTTCATGTCGGTTTCAGCTGAGCATCTGTTAGTCTCCTTGATATATTTGCTAGAGCATTGAGGTTGTCACTGCTGGCATTGTGCTGCAATCAGTACTTCACTTCTCCTGTCCCCGGTATGCAGAAATTGAGGAAGAATTCTTTGACACATACAAGTCTTGACCAGCTGTCAATTTTTTTTTTTGGATCAGCACAACTGATTAGATTGTAGATTCTCACTTGTATGGACTTGACACCTAACATCAGAAAAAAGGGACGTAAGAAAAGTTCAGTGCAGTGGCTGAGACTGAGAGTGCTCGTAAAAAATAAGCAAATGCAAAAAAAAAAGTTACCAAGCCCGTGTTTGGTTTCGACTTCGGCAGTGCGCGCCCGGACATCTGGACCGACGCTCGCGCCTGTATTCCTTCTCCCCCCGTGCACCTGCATTCCGCGCCCGTCTATTCAGGGCCCGTGCCGCCCTTCTGCACGTCGGGAGTACCTACTCGCGCCTCCTTCGCTTCTCACGCGCATGCACCTGGCCCGCAGCTGCAGCGGTGACTACAGTAGGTGGCTACCCTAGCATCTAGAAGAGGGGGAGGGGGCGGCGGATGCCCAGCCGACGTCGAGAGGAGGAGGAGACACCGAGGCGAAGGTGAGGCAGCAGAAAAGCGAAGACTGTGATGCAACACCCATCTACTTTTGAAACACTTGCAACATACGTCTTAAGACAGATGAAACACATGAAACATGCATCTGAAACATTAGCTGCAACATCAGATCTACTTTTGAAACATTCAGATGAAACACTTGTAACATACGTACAAAACAGGCTGAAACACTCGAAACATGCGTATGGGACACTTGCAAAAAAACACCTGAAAACACTTCATATGTGTGAAAACATATGCAACATCCAGATGAAACACTTATAAACATACGTCTTGAAAATGAGATAAAATATTTGGAACATACACTTGAAACATATGTGTATAGCCACTGCAACATGTGCAACATTCTGATCTACTTTTGCAATATCAAGATGAAACACTTGCAACATATATAGATGAAACATCTGAAACACTAAACATACTCTTGCAACATGGGTTTTGTTTGGACGAATAGAGGCACGTCGGCAGCGGCGCATGGACCTCGCTGTGCGGCAGCGGAACGGGCAACTCGCCGGCGGGCACGACTGTCACACGAATCTTGTCCCCGCCGCCTGTTTGCTGGAGCATCCGTCGTGGAGGCTCGCCGGCTCGATGCAGGCGGGCGAGGCAGACCGGGCCCAGTGGAGAATGCGGTGAGGAGGAGGCAGCACGAGGAGGTCGTAGGGGATGGGGCCCGGTGAGGCTGGAGGAGGCGCTACGTGGGATCGGCGGCGGCGAGGCGAAGTGGGGTGGGCGGATGGGCACAGTGACGCAGGAAGAAAACTGGCGCCGCAAACTTCTAGCGCGCGGACAGGACGAGCGGATAAGAGTGAGCGAAGGGAGACGTCCGTTGGGCCGTGCTAATGGTATCATTATGGTTTCACCTTTCCAAAGAAAATTGCAAATTTAGGACTCCAAACAATACGCTTCGTAAATATAGGACTCCAAGCATCGTCTTCGTAAAAATAACCCTCGAAACGTTGACTTCTTGATTTCCATGGCATTTGGTGTATTAAGACTTTTTTCTCGTCTAAATACATGTATTTGTTCACCAAAATGACCCTTTTACCCTTCAGTCATTTAGACGGTGATTTAGAAGCCTCCAGCGCTGGCTGTGCCTGGGCTGGCCGCCTGCCGCCAAGGGCAGGCTGACTGGCCGCCGCCGGCTGGCTGGCTGGCCGCCGCCTTTGCTGGCTTGCCTGGATTAACGTTCCTCATGAATATGCAGCAGGTTCAAAATGCTTTGATATATGTTTCACAAGTTTCACTCCATCGGGATGCACTGAAAACAATATCGTTGGACACCATTGATGATAGAGTTCTGAAGCTGAAATGCAATCGTAGGTTTCAGTTCAGACTCGGTCACCATAAAATGCACAGGTTCATATATAATAAAATTAACCAAAATGACCCATATGCAATAACAAATCCAAGATTTTAGCATAAACAAGTTCATATCAGGAAACCATAAATTTGTTCTAATCGAGTTCCATCGCATATCAATTAAAGCATGAGTTTACATGAACGAGGGATCAGGCAGATGGAACGTCAAGTAGATAAAGCGATCAATGATACGTAAGACCAAAAGGGTAAAAGGGTCACTTTGGGGAACAAATACATGTATTTAGATGAGAAAAGATTCTTAATACACCAAATGTCATGGAAATCAAGAAGCCAACGTTTTAAGGGTTATTTTTACAGAGACAATGTTTGGAGTCCTATATTTACGAAGCGCATTGTTTAGAGTCCTAGTTCTGCAATTTTCTCGAGCGGATTAGATGTGGATGACATGGAGGTTCCTCCGCGCAATCCGTCTCCGGCATCTGAGGTAAGACTAAACGAGCGAGGGCTTTTATCATGATCTCAACACGACACCACCTGCACTGTTGTTTCTTTCGGTCTAATTGATTCAATCAATTCTAGCCCGAACGACAGGCGAGAAGCCAAGATTGGAGGCCGGGGTTTCGCCAATAATGCCCCGGAGCTGAGTACCAACAAAGGGAGTTTGTTGAGAGGTGGAGGCCTCTGTGCTGGGGAGAAGCGGAATTCAATCTTTACTTGCGCTCCAGAGGAGTCTGGTGGCCTCCAATTTGGAGAAGAAAACTGGAAAAACGTTCAAAGCCGATGTCCATTCTGCACTAAAATCCTGCTCTGGTATTGGGAGTCTAGTTATAGACTTATAGCCAAGTGCTCTCACATATTTGAGAGAAATGAGGACACCTTTGATGGAAAGTGCAGCTTGCAAGATGTTCTTAAGCCTGGTTTATGGCTCTCACCGGAGTTCTTCCGCCGGTTTTGGCGTGTCTCTGAGCTGAAGCCTAAGGATTTTCTTGACATTTTGATTGGTTTTGGACCCAGTGCTGCAGAAGTGAGAAAGGAAAGATTTCTATGGAATTTGTACAGGTGGGCCTCGCAGCAGAGCAAGGAGTTCCAACATCTGCCAAGGTCAAATGAGGCGATGGTATCTATACTTGCAGATGCTCATATGCTCGGTCCAGCTGAATCACTACTGTTCTCATTGGTTGATCATATGACTCCGGCTGTTTCAAGTGAATTATTCAGTCAGATTATCCAGGCGTATACAGAAGCACGCAACCTTGAGAAATCAGTTGCACTTTATGATTATGCAAGGCGCAAGCATTTGATTCCTTCAGTTTCATGCTATGAAGTACTTCTTCATTTTCTGACCAGAAACAGAAAGGATGAATTGATTTTAAGAGTATATTTGGACATGCTTAAAGTTGCATTTGGTTCTTGCACCAAAGGAGATATTCTTGATTATGTTCTCATGTCTTTAATCAAGAAAGATAAATTTTTGCAAGCTCTTGGTATTCTTCGGCAATTAAAGAGTTTGGGTCTTAAATTAAGCAAGGGAGCCTTGTCAACTATAGTACAAGAATTTAACAAGAAAAAAGAAATTGGGGATATGATGAATTTCTTGGAAGAGTGGAGGTGTTTACCTGAGTTAAGTCTTTGCAACAGAATCCTTGCATCTTCGTGCACAAATCTTGGTACTGATCAGGCATGGTTGTTCTTCCAAAGATTGGAGGCCTTAGGGTTTGCTCCAGATGCTACGACTTTTGAAATTTTTATAGTTCATAGCTGTAGAGAAATGAAACTGAAATCTGCACTTGTATATTTATCAGAGTGCTTTTCTAGGCATGTTAAACCTGGAGTTTATGCTTATAATGTTATTTTAGGTGGTGTTTTCAGGGAGGGACTGTACAGACATGCAAAGTATGTCTTTGAATACATGGTTGAAAGAGAAGTACTACCCAATCTTTCAATATATAAAATAATTCTTGCAGGATATTGCAGGTATAGGCAGTTTGATGATATTGAACAAGTTTTGTGGTATATGAAAACCAATGGTGTAAATGATCTTCCCTCTGGAAACTGTGTGTTCTCTAAGGCCTTATCATTCTTGGGGCTAGATCACCTAGGAGGCTAGGGGTGAAAATCAAGAGAGATAATGCCGCTGGTTTCCCAAAAGCTGAATTTTTTTATTCAGTTGGCAATGCACTGTATTTGGACACTGATTCCAAAATGTTTGAGAGTTCATTGGCGCAGGTTTTGGATAGTGCACTTCACCCAGATATTAACTCAGAGCTAGTCAGGGCATCTCAGCAAGGCAATGTTGCAAGTGCTCTTCTTGTGAAAGATGAAGCTTATCAATGGGGATACGACATTTCACCAGCTAGCTGCTCTGAGTTATTCAAGGCCTTATTCGTGAGCCCTGGTTATGTAATAGATGCCATTGACCTTATGGAGGAGATGCCAGATATGTTTAATAAACTTGATGCTCAAAATAGATTTAGTTGCTCAAACATTGAGTAGGAAAGGAATGTCTGCTCATGCAAGACTGGTTTTAGAAAAAAATGATTAGAGAAGGCTTGTCAACCAGTCACAATACATATACTTCTTTAATGATAGGATTATGCAAAGAAAGGAACATAGCAGGGTTTTGGGAATGTTGGAATCTTGCAACGAAGTACAGATGGTCACCTGATGGCAAGGATATGATGGCCCTCATCAGTTACTTGTGCAAATGGGGAGTAATTGAGGAAGCCCTGAAACTTATGAACACTTTATGTGACTGTTATCATGATCTTTTTTTCAGTGCATATTGTGCACTTCTCAAAGAGTTGTGCAGGACAGGTCATACCAGCATTGGATGTGCAATGTTGGAGGCTCTCAAAGAAAAGGGTGTGGCTGTGGATAGATCATTAATCTTTTATGTGATGGAGGGCTTCCTAAAGGAGCAGAAGACTGCTGAATCAATTGGAATGTATGAATTGTGGTTTAACAAAAGCAAAGAATTAGATGCATTTGCTTACCGATACATGTTGCCTTCATTACCATGGCTGGATGCAGATCGAGCCAAGAACTTGGTAGAATCTATGCTGACCATGAAACTTGCTGAACTCTCATATTGCGGTTGCATTGTGAAGGAATTAGTGCAAACAAGGAATATAAAGTGGGTAATGCCAGTCTTGCAAGAATCAACTCCTGGGAAGCTCAGTGCCACTTTGTTAAATTCCTTACTTCAAGCCTATGGTTGGCTCAAAAATTGGAGAAAGGTAGATGTAGTTCTTTGCAAGATGCTAAAGATGCACGAGGACCTTTCTATATCTAGCTACCGCTTTCTTGTCTTCAGATTGTGTGAGCAAAGTCGTTTTTCCAGTGCTTCAAGCCTTAGAGTACTGTTCCAACATGCTGACAAGTCAAGGGAACTAATTGCATGCAATATTCTAATATTTTATCTTTTTCAAAGAAGAAACAGCTCGCAGATTCATGATTTATTGAAGGACATGGAGGGTAATGATATTTCTCTCGACAAAACCACCTATGACTTCCTTGTCTATGGATTTCACAAGTCCGGGGTTACCAATGGTTCAGTTAATGCGCTTGATGTCTGTATTGCTCAGGGAATAAAACCAAGCAACCGCAGTCTCAGAATAGTGTTAAGTCATTACTGCAGGCTAGGAAACCTTGAGAAATCACTAGCATTATTTCAGTTGATTGAGCGCAATGGATGGAAGCAAGGTTTAATCATTAAGACCACCCTCATTTCATGTCTCCTTTCGTTTGGGAGACAATTGGAAGCAAAATCATGTCTGAACAACCTGATCAAAAGTGAGTCTATTGGATCTTCAAGCAATTTTGATGATCTCATCAAGGACTTGTGCATACTAGGAGATTTGAAAATGGCTCTTTATCTGCTAAGTACAATGTTAATGAAAGGCAAACTTCCTAATGAAGCCAGTTACAGTTCAATTATATATAAACTGTGTATATTAAAAGAATTTGATCAGGCACTTGATTTTCTTGCTGAAATGCAGTTTGCAAGTCTAAAACCAAGTGAGATCTCCTGCGATGCGCTTGTAAGTGGCCTTTGTGCCATGGGAAGAACTTCTGATGCTAGGAAGGTTTTGGAAATGCTAACCACCTTAGGATCTGCACCATCCTATGTCATGTATAGAGTTGTTTTGATAACTACTATAGAAGTAGCAATCTACAGAAAGCTGCTTGTCAGCGTTACGAGTTACCACCAACGAGTAAATTTCTAGTATTGCACGTCTAACTCGGATGGTGTGTTTAGAGGACACGAGGTTTATACTGGTTCGGGCAGAATGTCCCTACATCCAGTTCGTTCGCTGCTGCTTGTGTTACTAGCACTGAAAGTTTGCAGTAGGGGTTACAAACGGGCAAGAGAGGGACAGATCCCTAAGTCTCTGATGGAAGGAATGAACGAGTGTCGAGAGCTTAGTTGCTGCTCAGGCCGTGTGCTTGTGTTGTGTTCCGATCGGTTCGAGGTTCGATGGGTGTGATGGTTCGATCGGGTCTGGCCTCGGTCGATCGGTCCTCGACGGGTCGATCGGTCCTCTCATGGGACGCCCTGCTTTCCCTTTTATAGGCCAAGGGAAAGCACGGGTTACAACGGGAAAAGAGAAGAACGAGAGGGAGAAGGAGTTCTTCCAGGATCGTCGGGTCCTTCTCCTTCATGCGGGTCCCGCCGATCCTGTAGATGTCAACAGGGACAGCTCCACGTTGCGGCCCTGTCCATCACTGGCGCCATACGCAGGCAGTCGTCTGTTGGTCATGGCGTTCCATTCCGTTGCAGCGGGCGTCATAGGTGAGCTGACACGCAGTGTCAGCGCTCGTACAGGGGTTAGGCAGAACAGCACCGGTACGCCCGACGTTGTTCCTGATGTGAATCCTTAGGTATGGTCCGTCATAGCCACGGGTTACATCGGGGCGTGCCGGTCTCTTCTTTGGTGTCAGAGCTTTGACCCAGGCACATACGCTTGGACCTAGAGTGGTTGGCGGCGGTATGGGTCTCCATCGGGCGAGGCAGAGCCCGCGACCTCGGGGTCGAGCGAGGCGGAGCCCTCCCCTAGAGGTCAAGCAAGGCGGAGCGCAACCCAAGGGTCGGGCAAGGCGGAGCCCGTGGCCTTAGGGTCAGGCGAGGCGGAGTGCAAGCCCAAGGGTCAGGCGAGGCGGAGCGTAAACCCAATGGTCGGGCGAGGCAAAGCCCGTGGCCTTAGGATCGGGTGAGGCGGAATGCAAACCCAGGAGTCAGGGCGAGGCGGAGCCCGCAGCCTTGGGGTCGGGGGAGGCAGAGCCCACGACCTTGGGGTCGAGTGAGGCAGGAGCCCTCCCCTAGAGGTCAGGTGAGGTGGAGCGCAAACCCAAGGGTCAGGCGAGGCAAAGCCCGCGGCCTTGGGGTCAGGCGAGACGGAGCCCATGGCCTTAGGGTCGGGCCAGGCGGAGCCCTCCCCCAGAGGTCAGGCAAGGCGGAGCATAAACCCAAGGGTCAGGCGAGGCAGAGCCCATGGCCTAGGGGTCAAGCGAGGCGAAGCCCTCCCCCAGAGGTCAGGCGAGGCGGAGCGTAAACCCAAGGGTCGGGCGAGACGGAGCCCGTGGCCTTTGGGTCGAGCGAGGTGGAGCCCTCCCCCTAGAGGCCGAGCGAGGTGGAGCTTGCACGCCTAGGGGTCGGTCAGAGCTGTACTCATGCTCTTGACTGCTTGGATGACTCAATGTTGATGGTCATTAGCTCCTCCTCTTCGGGTACTCTAGTATTGGTCCCCGACAGTAGCCCCCGAGCCTATAGAGGAGTAGAATACTCCTTCGGAGGCTTCTCCAAATGGGAGGACTTTGAGGGCCTTGGCCTTCTCTTGTCACCCACGGCATGACCTGGGGACGGTGACTCCCTTTCGTTGATGCTAGACCCTTCGGGGGTATAGCCATGAGATTTGGTGGGTCGGACAAGGTCTTTCCTGATTTTGACCCCTACGGGGGTCTGTCGTTCTGCGACCGCACATTCAATCTTCGTGCGAGTCTAACTTTCCTCGAGCCCTACCCGTAGTAGGGGTCTGGTTGAGGATCAGATCGTCTTTGCGATTGTCTTTCCTCAAGCGTTTTTCCTAATAAAAACGGAGGGGCCGAGCCATGCCATGACTTTCCTCTATGGACTGAACCATGGTGCTCGATGAGCTGCTAATAGGCTAGTCCAAGTGAGGCCCTGGCATCCTCGTTCACGGGGATTTGACTTGGGTCAGCTTGGTGACCGACTCCAGATTCTCAGCGATCAATCCATATAGTTCTTGGGTCTGATCCGTGGTGCCATTCCAACATCGCCTTCCAGCGCATGGAGGGCCTCATCCATCGTGGTCTTCTCCGTGCGCAGACCTCGGCCGAGGAGTGACTACTGCCCAGCAATGAGGATTTGCCATCACCACCTGATGGCTATGAGGTGTCGTTCGCCCACTTCCACGAGCGGGGGCTCGTGACCCCCGCCCACAAATTTCTTCAGGGGCTACTGCACTACTACAAGATTGAGTTGCAGCATCTTAATCCCAATGGGATCCAGCACATGGAGGCGTTTGTTGCGCTATGCGAGGGATTCCTAGGGATCAACCCCCACTTTGACTTGTGGAGGCACTTCTTCGCTGTCAACCTCTAGAAGAAGAGGGAGAGCGGCAGGCAGGAGCTGCACATGTTGATGGGGTGCACCGGCATCCAACTACGAAACAATCGGGTCGGCGAGTACCCATCCATGCGGCTTTCGATGTCCAACAAGGGGTGGCATTCATAGTGGTTCAACTTCAAGAATGACGCCGCTACCCCTCAGCCAGAGTTCACCGGGCGCCTGATCAAAGAGGCCCCAGAGTCATGGAGGAAAGTGGGGCATTGAAAGGTCCTTGTTTGGTTTTGGTAATTGAGTGACAACCCTAGGTGGACTAATTATGTTTATGTGAGATACACAGGTGATTAGTCCATAGGTATATGTGTGTGAGCAACATATGCCATGGAGATTGAAATGGCTCAGAAATGTTGCAAAGCTCATACATGTGGTGATGAAGGAGCTCATTGCACATGAGACATGACATTGAGTCATGTGATCAAGGTGGAGAAGATCAAGACATGATTTGGCTCGACTGGACCGGTTGCAAGTGTGAAGGGCAAGTTGAGTGATGACTTGACGCCTGATGGACCGAGGCAACGATGAAGAGCAAGTGAAGTCAAGATCGATGAACCAATATGATTACAGTGATGATATGAAGTGGATCATATTATTGTTGATCGTGTTGGTGCATGTGTTGCATCGACATTGGAGGAGATAGAATGGAATGCGCAAGGCAAACATATAACATATAGGGCATTTCATTTCACTAGACATAGGTGTGTAGAGAAGTTTATGATCGGGTTTAGGATAGATGGACGTACTATCAAGAGAGGCAAACTTGTTTGCATATCGGTCATTTAGTGCCACTTGAGCGATCTAACTTTGCGATGTTGCTAGGATCGAGTGGCATGGTAAATTGAGTGACTAATCCTTTGAAAAATGTTTGTGAAAATGCTAACACACTTGCACTTGGTGGTGTACACTTAAGTGGTGTTGGCACATTTACAAAGGAGAAGAAGTTGGAGTTATTGTGGATCAACTTAGAGAAGAGAAAAAAGGTTTTTCAGTGTACTCCTAAACTATAGGATGGTCCTTGGATTGGAATACTATTTTGATCCATTATGATTTGGATCAAGTATGCATGTGGGATGTGTATCCCTCTGAGTAAGCTTTTCAAAATATCCAAGATCATTCGAAATCGGAGTTCAGAGCTAAGAGTTATAGCCAGTTTTAGCGCTGAAAGGTCTATTACCGGACTCTGCGACCTACGAGTCTAGTCACAGCGTTCGGTTAGTGTTTTTAACATGTCCAAGAGCGATCGGACGCACGGAGAGTCTAGACAGTGATGACCTGACACGTCCGGTCATCAAAAGAGCTCTCTGGAACCTCTCTGGAAGTGACCGACACTGGGAGAGTCGAGTCCAGGTCATGGGATAAAGGTGAGTCCGGTTCAGTTGTGTAGAAATGCGTTGGTAACCGGACTCGGACTCGATGCAGTCTGATCGTTGGACCTAGGCACGTCTGATCATTATGACCTGCGAGTACGATCAGTTTGAAAAGTGCCCTAGTGAAGGAGTACAACGGCTCTATTTTTTGGGGGGCTATAAAACCAAGCAGTTGGACGGCCTTGGGCTAGTCGCTGAGCACTCTTGAGCCTTGGTGGCTTGTTTAGGTGTGCTTGGGAGCCCCCTAACTCACTTGAGCTTGATAGTGTTCATCCGCTCGAGTGAGTGAGTGATTCTAGTGTGATTGCATAGTGAGGTTACATCGAGTGGCACTAGGTGATCGAGTTGCAAGCCTGTGGTGCTTGTTACTCTTGGAGGTTGCCACCTCCTAGATGGCTTGGTGGTGATCTCCGTTGAAGCATGCAAAGAAGATTGTGCGGTGCTCCAGAGAAGTGATTGTAAGAGGCATTATGCTTGCCCCGCAGGAGCCACGAAGAGCAACTCTAGTAGAGCGAGATGCGAAGGGCGACAAGTGGTATAGCCGGGTCAAGTGCTAGAGCTTATGGTAAGCACTCCATGTGGGAGAGTGTGACTTGTGGGTCACCACTAGCAAGAGGACCGGCGACAACCTTGGGGCTTGTCTCAACGGAGACGTAGCGTGTTGGCAAGCATGTGAACCTCGGGAGAAAATCACCGTGTCAGCATTGTTCTTCCTATTGGTTTGCAATCCCCTTACACAAGCTTGTAATTACTTTCATATACATTGTGCTTGTGTAGTTGCTCTTGTAATTAGTTAGCTTGTGTAGCTCACTAGTTATCTTCTTGCTTGTGTAGCATAGAAGTAGCTCCCTTACTGTGACTAATTTGGTTTGTGTAACCTTGTTAGTCATATTGATTAGTTTATGTAGCTAAGTATTTATGCTCTCTAATTTGGCATTGGTTGCCTTGTTATTAAGCATTGCTAGTGAGCTTAGAAGCTTTGTGTTTTTGCTTACTAGAATTGTGTAGGAGCTCCCCGATGTGCAAAATATTAGTGGCATAGGTTTGTGTGACCTTGCTCCTAGAATGGATAGGTGAGCTCTAGCTAACCCGGCACCTTTGTTGCCTAATTAGGATCTTTATAAGGTGCTTGTGAACTTCGATAGAAGGGTGTAGTCTTGGCTAGACCAATTGTTTTAATTCTGCATTTGTTTCGGTTAGCCTGGCGTGATTAAATTTAGAAAGGACTATTCGGTTAGCCGGTGGCTGAGGAAGGCGAAGGAGGACAAGAAGAGGAAGAAGCAGTGAAAGCTATAGGCGTGGGAATGAGAGAAGGATACTGATAGCGATGATGATGACGACGATGAGGTAGCCGACGATATCGAGTGGGACAACCTAGAGAGCAAGGATGCGCTAATAGGTAACGGTTTGTCCTTGTAGGCATCAGGGCCCTTCCCGTTCCACGGAGGGGAGGGTATGTCTGGGGAGCCATGTGGAGGCAGGGCCGTACCGTTGGCCTGCCCCAGGAGGCAACAGGGGCGGGCGGTTCTGCCATCGCACCTGAGGTGCCAGCGGAGGCGGGTGGCTCTGCCGTTGCACCCCAAGAACCAAGGGGAGTGAGCCCCTCTACCTAGGAGCAGGGGGTGGGCTCAAAATAGCCTCGTTCCGATGAGGCAGAGCAAAGGTCGCATGGTTTGCCCCCCAAACGCATCTGTCACCCAACAACGCTAAGATGAGTTGTCAGTTCCTCTATTTTTTCCTATTTTAGTTGGATTTCATCATGACTAATGCTTTTCGTCCCTTGCAGCATCAGGTAGGCAGTGTAATCCTTTGACACTAGCACTGAAGAAAAGCGTCACCCTCCAATTGAGGCAGCAGCCATCGGCTAGTGCCACGCCTGTTTTGGGTGGGAGCGGCGCTAGTGTGACCACGTCGCCGGCCGGTCAGGTGCTGCCCATGGTGGCGTCTGTACCCTCGGTGGGATGGACGAATGCGGGAGCTCAAGGGGTGCCTTTGGAGGTCATAGAGCATCCGGTGGCGGCCACGATACCACTGCCGACGGCGAGATGGATGGGGCTGCTAACCGTGCTCGTGGCGTCGACCACGGCGGGCATGGCGTAGCTGGTCATGACCCCATCGACACAGGTGGAGGTGGGGGTAGCCGTGACAGATGGGTCATCGGCACGACCCGTGCCATCGGTAGCCCAAGCGATGGCGCCTGGTGTGGACCGAATGGAGGGGGATGTTGCTGATGGGTCCTAGGGAGTCATGGTGCTAGGAGAGGGGTCAACGTCCGCACCGCTGACCCCTTCCATTGCTGGAGGGGGTGTCCTGGCGGGGATGTCACGGCGAGAGGGGTCGGCGGTGCTTGGAGCTAGTGGGGAGTCATCCCTGGCCCTAACGTCAGTGGGTAGTAGCTCTCCTACGCGGGGCAAGCCCCTACTCCGGTGGATGAATCCATAGGATTTGGCATCGACGCTTTTCACCCTTCGCGACGCCGTCGAGAGCATGGAGCGGGAGAGCCTCGACATGGAGCAGGAGAACCACGCCATGGGCTCATTGTGCGACATTGTTGTTCCCTCCAGTCAGGGTATTGTTTCATCCTGCTTCTTGCCTTTATCTTCCTTTTTCTATTTTTATATCCTGATCATCGTCTTCCTATAGTCCCTCATAGCTCGCAGTCGGGGGAAGTCTTGGTTCCTTCATCAATAGAAGGAGACCTGGGACCGCCTCACTAAGGAGGCACGACCACATGGGGAGGTGACCGCTCAGCTTGTTGCTGCCCAGTAGAGGGTGGCTGAGCTGACTCCCCTCACCGAGGAGGCGGCCAATCTTTAGTTGTGGGTGGCCGAGGCCTGTCGGTATGCTAACGAGGCTGAGAAGGCGTTTGAGGCCCTATCGGCGAAGGTCATGGAAGGATGAAGAAGAAGCCGCTAGGGTCAGGAAGGAGTGGGATGAGCTACTCTAGAGGGACAGTCGAGACCCTCTAGTGGGTCCTTGACCTTCTAGGGCAAGGTTGAGAAGGAAAGGGATCTGAAGCTAGGGGGCGAGGAGAAGCTCACGACCCTAGAGAAGAGGGGGAGCCTGGATGCCACAACTGGTCACTCAGCTGCTGCAAGGAGCTGGGATGAGCTGCTCCAAACCATAGAGAGGCTCCACTCAGAACATGGTGCAGCTCAGTAAGGAGCGTGACCAAGGCTTTCCGAGAGTGTGACTAGGCCTGCTAAGAGCTCGATGATGTACTAGCAGAAGGTCGGCTCCCTCTAGGCCGAGCTTGAAAGCGCGACAACACAAAAGCTAGAGGCTGAGAGCATGTTTCTATCGAGCTCGCTATGGACCTTGCCAAGGTGAGGAGGAATCTTTAGGTGGAGAGTGACGAGCTTGGTATCTTGAGCGTCGCCCTTGGAGTGGTCTGCGATGACCTTCAGGTGGTGCGGTCAGAGGGGACTAGCTCACTCTCGGCTCGTGTCGTCGAGATCACGACTTGGGTGCGTCAGCTCAAGAGGAATGCTCTTCGTGCCATGGTCAATTAGTCCTTCATGATTGCTCATTCTCATTATGGAGACAGCATCGACCTAGAGATGATGAGCCACAGCTATACGCCTGGCTATGAAGTCCATGAGCTAGAGGAGATGGAAGCGGTGGTGGCTCCCCTTTCATAGGGCCTGGTGGATAGGATAGAAGACGTAGTTCTCCCTTAGAGGGGCTAGTTAGTTAGATAGGTCGAACAATTATTTTTGTAATAAACGGACAAGTTCTGACCCCTGTGTTTTGTTTGAATAAGTTTGTTCTTTTTATTTCGGCGTGAACAAATTTGTTTTTTCTCCCTTTTTATGTGTGAAAAGGGGTTAATGCGTTCTGACCCTTCCTGTTTGTTAAGACCGTTGAGCTCATGGTATGGGTGAACAGACTCTGATCACGCTGGTGAGCAAAGTGTCATAGCCGCTTGGGCGTAGGTTTCTTGTAGTCCGACCAACCTTACTCAGTCGTTCGTTTCCGCAAACCTTTCCACTAGGTTCTTTAACGTGAGAAAGGGGTCAGGCACGACGATTGTTCTAGAAAGGGTATATACATACCCTTATCAGCCCCCTGAGTGAGACCCAACCCCTTGCCATTGCTAGGGTTGGGTGTCACTAAGGATCGAGGAGAGGATAGCGAAACTAGTAGGAGAAAGTGTCTCTTGTTTTAGAAACGCCATTCTTAGTTTTCGTACATACCCCCTCCCTAGGATCTGAGCCATCGTCCAACTTTCCTCGAGCCCCCTCACGTAGCAAGGGTCCTGGTCGAGGGTTGGCTCATCTTTGTGATCATCACCCCATCTGCGATTTCAGCAATCGGAGGGGTTGAGCTAACGTCACTTGCCTAGATGGCTCGAGTGACGCACTCGATGAGCTCACTAACGGGTATGTCCGAGTGGAATCCATGTTCGTCATTCGTGACGGGGTTCAGCTGTAGGGTCGAGATGGCGGACTAGAGGGGGGTGAATAGTCCTTTCTAAACTTAATCGTGTCGGCTTACCGAAACAAATGTGGAATTAAAACTACCAGTCTAGCCAAGACTACACCCCTCTATCTATGTTCTCTAGCACCTTGCAAAGATTCTAATTAAGCAATTAAGGTGCCGAGCTAGCTAGATCTCACCTAATCAATTCTAGAAGCAAGGTCACTACAAACCTATGCCACTAGTACTTCAAGCAATGGTGGAGCTCCTACACATGCTAGTAAGCAAAAGCACAAAGCCACCTAAGCTCACTAGCAATGCTCAATAACAAGGCTACACAAGCCAAATTATAGAGCATAAGTTACTTAGTTACACAAACTAAGCAATGTGACTAACAAGGTTACACACACCAAATTAGCCACACAAGAGAGCTACTTCTATGCTACACAAGCTAAATGGTAACTAGCAAGCTACACAAGCTAACTAATTACAAGAGCAACTACACAAGCACAATGTATATGAAAGTAATACAAGCTTATGTTGCGTGGAAAGCAAACCACCGAGAAGATGATGAAGACAATGTTGACACGATGATTTTCTCCTGAGGTTCACGTGCTTGCCAACACGCTACATCCCCTATTGAGACAAGCTCTAAGATTGTCGCTGGTCCTCTTTCTAGTGGTGACCTACAAGTCACACTCTCCCATGTGGAGTGCTTACCATAAGCTCTAGCACTTGACCTGGCCAGACCACTTGTTGCCCTTTGCATCTTGCTCTACTAGAGTTGCTCTTCGTGGCTCCCATGAGGCGAGCACAATGCCCCTCACAAAGCTCTTCTCTGGAGCACTACACAAGCTTCTTGCGGGCTTTGACAGAGACCACCACCAAGCCATCTAGGAGGTGGCAACCTCCAAGAGTAACAAGCACCACCAGGCTTGCAACTCAATCACCTAGTGCCACTCAATGCAACCTCACGATGCAATCGCACTAGAATTGCTTTCTCACATAATCGACTGATCACTATCAAGTATATGTGAGATGGAGGTCTCCCAAGCACTCACAAGCATGGACACAAAGTCTCCTGAGGTGCTCAACCCAAGCCATGGCCGAGACCACCTTCTATTTATAGCCCCATGGGCTAAACTAGCCATTACCCCTTCACTGGGCGAATTTTGGGATGACCGGACGCTCCGGTCAAATCGATCGGACGCACCCTGCCAGCATTCGGTCGTGCTACGCCATCCACATGTCACTCTGTGTTCAACCAGAGCCACCCGATCTCAACGGTTAAGTTGTGACCAGACGTGCTGCTTTGAAGTGACCGGATGTAGGACCCTAGCGTCCGGTCATTTCCAGTAAGGTTCCATTCATGACCAGATGCGTCCGGTCATGCCTGACTGGACTCACCCAGCGTCCGGTCACTCACCGTCTCCTCTGTGTGCTGCCACGTCAGTGTACATCAGCACTGATCGGACACTAGGCCCTGAGTGTCCAGGTCATTCTTCACTGCCATCAGTCCGGTCAGCAAGATCGAGACTGCGTGCTCACTGGTGCTACTGATCGGACATAGGACCCCAGCAGTCCGGACACTGCATGACCAGCGTCTGATGCACATCGTGAAACCCTATCTTTTCTATATAGGACGCCGGTGGCACCGTCGAACTATCCACACTCTATGGGCGGACACTCCACCGGTGGAGTTTCGAACCTTTCTCGCCTCCTGTTCCATCGCCGAGTTGATCCACATCAACTCCAACTTCATCTCCTTTGTAAATATGCCAACACCACCAAGTGTACACCACCTATGTGTATGTGTGTTAGCATTTTTACAATCATTTCTAAAGGATTAGCCACTCAACTTGCCACGCCACTCGATCCTAGTGATGATGCAAAGTTAGATCACTCGAGTGGCACTAGATGACCGATATACAAACAAGGTTGCCCCTCTTGATAGTACTGGCCATCTATCCTAAACCCAGTCATAAACTTCTCTACACACCTATGACCGATGAAATGAAATGTTCTAGGTTATACCTTTGCCTTGCGTATTCCATTCTATCTCCTCCATTGTCGATGCAACATATGCACCAACACGATCAACAATGATATGACCTACTTCATATCATCACGTGGTCATATTGGTTCATCTATCTTGACTTTACTTGCTTTTCACCATTGCCTTCATCCATCGATGCCAAGTCTTGCTCAAGCTTCACCGCCACACGGTCCATTGCTCCAAAGCCTTTGACTTGCCCTTCACGCTTGCAACTGGTCCATCAAGCCAAGTCATATCTTGATCTTCTCTACCTTTGATCACATGACTCAATGTCATGTCTCATGTGCAATGAGCTCCTTCATCATCACATGTGTGAGCTTTTCAACATCTCCAAGCCATTTCCACCTCCATGGCATATGTTGCTAACACACATGTACATGTGTACTAATCACCTATGTATCTCACATAAACACAATTAGTCCATCCTAGGTTGTCACTCAATTATCAAAACCACACAGGGACCTTTCAATCTCCCCCTTTTTAGTAATTGATGACAACTCTACAATGATATGGAAATTAAAGCTCTTTTGTATTCATGTTGCTTGCCCAAGCAATTTTACCATGTGTAAATAATTTTGGACAAGTACCACAAACCCGAAAATGGTAGTATTAGCTCCCCCTACATATGTGCTAGAGTGTTTGGTTTGAAGTTCGTACATATGCATAGATTGGAAATGTGGGAGAGTAATTACTACCAAATGATGCTAAGGTGTATAGAGTAAACCTTTGAAGTGTGATACCAATCGGAGTTGCACCTTTAAGTTCATCCTTAGCACCATGGTTAGCTAGATATCACTTGAAAATAAAATCACTAGATACCTCGTGAGATCAACATTAAAAGCAAGGTACTAGAATTACTTGAAGAACATACCAAGTGTCTAGCTATCATCCTATGCATGCTAGTTCTCATTTCATCAAACAATTTCTACAACTAGCATACAGCACACAAGCATGCATATTGAATTTAAAAGCTTATACAATGCAAGTAAGCAGATGAATATGCACATATCAAATGCAATCAATCAAAGTTCATGAGCTTGCTCCCCCTACTTGTGTGCTTCTCTTATCCAAAAATTTTGATCCATCTCTTTTCTCCAATGTTGCTTCCTCTTTGTCCATGTCCATGTCCAACCTCTATTTGTTTGAGCTTTCAATCTTTCCCAAAGCTTTTATATCTTATCTCTCCTTCTTGTTCAATCTTAATCTCAAAGCTTTCATATCTTTGTACAATCTCTCCCCCTTTGTCATCAATTTCCATAAAAGGTGTGCTTCTCGTTGATGCAAAGGTATGCATTTGGGGTAGATGGTTGAGGCTTGAATCTTGCATTTTTTATAGACATCACTTGATTGTTGGAATGACACCACTTGAAGATACCACTTGTAACTTATACCACTTGTATCTTGTGTAGGGCTTCTTAAGATACCACACATAGGAATCTTTGATCTTGATATCAATTTGTGGTACACCTCCCCCTATGTGATAGCATGGGTCATCCATTAGATACACTTGAGCTCTTGTAGATGAGAGATGCATTCTTTATTTGATGATCACTTAAAGTTGAGGATCACTTGTGTAACCATCGTCTTGCATGATTGATATCATGTGTAGCTGTGATACCACTTAAAAGAATCTTCTAGTATGGAACCACTTGTTGGATTTATCCATAAAAACTATTTCTTGAACATTTGTTATCTTTATGAGTACCACTTATAGGATATCACTTGTGAGTTGATCTAGACATCACTTATGAATTCTTGATGAAATACTTGAGTCTAGATACCACTTGAAACAAAGAATCTATATATTCATTTGCATTATTGTCTTGTGCTTGTACTCTTGTTACTTATCATGAGCTTCTAAGTTGACTTGAACTAAATTGATTTTCCTAAGCTTCCAAGTCAGGTTTGAACCAATGACAAGCTTCTTCACACCTCTTGCAAGGGTTATCTTACCAATGTTGTACTTATCACATATTAGGCAATCCAAATTCAATCAAGTACTTGGGTTTACTTAGCTCATGAACAAATTTATATACTAGCCACTAGATCAATTAATTATTCAAGCAATAGTGGTAGGCTATGAATTTAAACATTTCATTTGTTATGCATGATCCTATGAAGTATGAACTATATGCACTAACCGCTATACTAGTAAGGGATGAAATGATCACTGCACATTACAATGATACCTTTGCTATATTGGAGTAGAGGATAGTCACATAGATTCTAATTCATTACTCCAATAGCAATGTGAAGTATAATTATAAGCTTGGTGAAGACCAATAGACACCATTTTGAATTCTATTCTTCACCCATATGAAATGAATACCACTTATGATCAAGTGCACTTTCTTGTTGTGGTTGGCTTGCTTCATCTTTTGATCAATGCTTGTATGAGAGCATCAAAGTGAGAATACCACTTAAAAAATCATGATTGACTCTCTTTTAGGTGTTGCTTGCTTTTCTTGATCATTTCTTTTGATTGCTTCAACTAAGCATCTCAAATGTCCCTCGGATCACCACTTCCATGTTAGCCTTCCAAGTACCATACTTGGTTCACCTACACATAGGCGGCAAGCCCCTACACTAGGGAGAAGTGACCTCTCTCCAAAAACCATTCTTGACACTCACTTGAAATAACTTGATTGATTGATCCAAGTTATGGACTTAACTTGATGAGTAACCTTGATTCCTTCTTTAAGTCCTTTTCTTTCTACTTGTTTAAGTCCATTTCTTTCCACCAAATGATTTCCAATAGTCACTAGAACTCAAACTTCATCTTCATCTTGAGCTTGGTCTTGATCTTCAATTTGAGTACTAAATATGCACAAAGTACTACTCCATAATCAAATGACCTTGTACTCTTTGCTTATCATGCTTTTAGATCATCTCAAAACCAAACTTAGGTACCTCAAACACTTGTAAATATGTTTTAAACTTGAGGATCTTTCAATCAAAGTGACTCTAGATCAATCCAATATTTATCACTTTTCTGGCAGATTATGTACCCTTCAAAGAAATAAATATATCTCCCAAAGTACAAATCCAAATACCACTAAATTTGGTGAAGATATGCTTAACTAAGTTATCTAGCAGATTTAAAAATTTGCTGCTTCATTTGATCTCATATGAACTGCTAGGTATATGATCTTCCACCACTGCTACATGCTGAAAACTGTTGCACTATAGCTGACTAAGATCTACTCCAAAACTGAAGCATCTCTTATCCAATTCTCATGAAATTTGTATAGAATCTTATACCATAAGTCTAGAGCATGTACACCAATTTTTATGCCAATCCAATTAGTTTTGATCACTCAAACATGGCTAAGATCACAGCTCACTCATATTTTCAATATAGGACAGATTTTAATTACTTGAGCTATACTTCATCAAATATGAATCAAACTTGAAACTAACTCATTTGAATACTTTCACAAGATATAAATCCATTCAATCCACTTACTAAATGTCATCTTATGAACTTATCCAACACAAATCAATCCAAACTTGACTACTAATCAATTATCCATTCAATCATCTCATAGCAAGCAACATTACATATTTATCCAATTCAATCAACTCATATGCACCCAAATGAAATGATCAACAAGAGATATACATTGGCTAGCTCATGATCATCCAACTAGCAAGGTTCAACTCAATTATTTGCAAGTCATCAAATATATCCAATAAATCACCAATAACTTGAATTATAGCACTTGTATGATGTAACACATTTGGACTTCACTCAATTATCATAGCATTGGGTTTGGATGTGCACTAGGCTTCATAACTTGACAAAACATATGATGATCAATATGAAATCAATTGAATCAAGTCTCCAATGCCAATGGTACCTACAAATAATCATCCACTTTTTGATGGTACCTAAACAAGTTTGGGTCCTCTCAAGTTATGAGCAACATACTTAGGCAAAGCCCTAGTATGAGTGGTGGAATGTTTTGTAATTGCAACCAATGAGGTACCATTGCCATCCTTTCTAAGCATATTATTATCAACAATTGAAATAGGCTTAGAAATATTACCTAGGGGACATGAATGTGCCATGTGTCCCCTTTTTCGACATGAGTAGCACTTTCTCTTTGATTGAGCCTTCTCTTCCTTGCTCATGTGGTGCTTCCCATTGCCTTGCCTCTCATGGATTGCTTGAGCCTTCTTCTTAAGCTTGGTAGGACACTTAGAGGCAAAGTGTCCTGTATTTCCACACTTGAAGCACTTGATGTGAGCATAATCTTTCTTCTCATCTTCATTCTTACTCATCATCTTGGCATCTTGAGTTTGCATTAGATGCCTTGCCTTTCCACCCCTTCTTGGTTTCTTCTTCTTTATCACCAAATCACCACCATCTTCATGGTTGATCTTGATTTGCTCTTGGGGTGTATTCTCTTGCTCAACTTGTGGCTTTGGTTGAGGCTCTTCTAGTTGCTTCACCAATTGCTTGGTTGGGCACATTGAGGTAAGGTGGCCCCAAGTACGGCACTTGAATCACTTCATATGCTTGAGCCTCTCTTATTCTTTTATCTTCTTGAGCTTCTCAATGTTAGGGCAACCATTTACAAGGTGTCCCGCTTCATGACACCAGGTAGCACATGGTATGAGAGAGCTTTCTTTATTGTAGCTTCTTCATCTTTCTTTCTCTCTTTATTTTGCCCTTTGTCATCTTATTCTTGAAGCCAAGGCCACACTTGTCACCATGGTTTCTTTGTGTCTTCAAGATGTGCTCAAAGGTGACTTTTGAGTTGTAGCACCTCTCTAACTTGTTGCTCAAATTCTTCACTTCATTTTAAGCTCATTGTTCTCCTTCAAAAGGTTAGTCTCATAAGACATAGAAGTAGAACAAGCATCTATATGTGAAGAGCATGGCATATATAATAAATCATCACAAGAGGTGGATACATGCTTCTTGCCTACATCACAAGGGTTAGTAATAATTTGTGATTTATCATTTAATCCATGTGATGAGCTCTCATTATTTTTAAGTTTTTTTGTAAACATTTTAATGAGAAAAGCATGATGTTCTAATAATTCTTCATGAGCTGCAAGTAGTGTCTCATGATTCAATTTTAGCTCATCATGTGAAGATTTAAAAAGCATCAAGTAATTTCTTATGTTCTTGACAATAGTTCTTTAGAAATGAGTTTTTATTTTCCAATTTTAATATTTTAGCTTTCTCATTTTCTAAAGACATGGTCATACTAGCAAGTCTACTAACAAGCTCATCATATGAATAAACATGATCAACCACATTATCATTTGATACCTTGGTGTCACCTTGTGACATGAGACAATGTGGTGTAGTTGGAGAGCTTGTAGTAGCATCGTCATCATGACTTGAGCATGAACCAATATCACCATCAAGTGTGCATGGGGTAGCATCATCATTTGCAGCACTTGTGGCATTGTCATCAACCTTGTCAAGTGATCTTGTGGTGTGATCATCTTCATCATCACTTGACCATGAGGTGGAGCAATCTTCCACAATCACCAAATTGTGGTTATGCTCAACATCCTCATGTACCTCCTCCTTGTGATCATCCTCCTTCTTGAATTTGCCATCATCACTTGTGGAGGAGTCATCGTAGAAGGCTTGGAGTGCCATCCACATATCATGAGCACACTCCAAATTCCACACACGTCTAAAAATATCATCATGTAAAGCACACGTTAGATAATAAAGAGCATGATGATCAAGTTGTAAGCAATCCTCTTATGCTTGGGTTAGGTTGTCCTTATCCAATGCATCAAGAAAAAAACCAACAACAATGATCCACCATGCCTTGGGACCCAAATCACGGAAATGATCAAGCATATGACGTTTCCACTGTGCATAGTGTGTGCCATAAAAAATGTGTGAGTCACAAACAACTTCTAGCCCAAAGTTCGCCATCCTCTTGGGTTGGTAAAGACCACAAATGAGAGACCTAGCTCACTCATAAGGTCAAGATGGTGAACTAGAGGGGGGTGAATAGTCCTTTCTAAAATTAATCATGTCGGCTTACCGAAACAAATGCGGAATTAAAACTATCGGTCTAGCCAAAACTACATCCCTCTATCTATGTTCTCTAGCACCTTGCAAAGATCCTAATTAAGCAATTAAGGTGCCGAGCTAGCTAGATCTCACCTAATCAATTCTAGAAGCAAGGTCACACAAACCTATACCACTAGTACTTCAAGCAACGGTGGAGCTCCTACACATGCTAGTAAGCAAAAGCACAAAGCCACCTAAGCTCACTAGCAACGCTCAATAACAAGGCTACACAAGCCAAATTATAGAGCGCAAGTTACTTAGTTACACAAACTAAGCAATGTGACTAACAAGGTTACACACACCAAATTAGCCACGCAAGGGAGCTACTTCTATGCTACACAAGCTAAATGGTAACAAGCAAGCTACACAAGCTAACTAATTACAAGAGCAACTAAACAAGCACAATGTATATGAAAGTAATACAAGCTTATGTTGTGCGGAAAGCAAACCACCGAGAAGATGATGAAGACAATGTTGACACAGTGATTTTCTTCTAAGGTTCACGTGCTTGCCAACACGCTACGTCCCCGTTGAGACAAGCTCCAAGGTTGCCGCTGGTCCTCTTGCTAGTGGTGACCCGCAAATCACACTCTCCCATGTGGAGTGCGTACCACAAGCTCTAGCACTTGACTCGGTCAGACCACTTGTTGCCCTTCATGTCTCGCTCTACTAGAGTTGCTCTTCGCGGCTCCCGCGGGACGAGCACAATGCCCCTCACAAAGCTCTTCTTCGAAGCACTGCACAAGCTTCTTGTGGGCTTTGACGGAGACCACCACCAACCTGTCTAGGAGGTGGCAACCTCTAAGAGTAATAAGCACCACCGGCTTGCAACTCAATCACCTAGTGCCACTCGATGCAACCTCAAGATGCAATTGCACTAGAATCGCTTTCTCACACAATCGATTGATCACTATCAAGTATATGTGAGATGGAGGGCTCCCAAGCACTCACAAGCATGGACACAAAGTCCCCCAAGGTGGTCAACCCAAGCCATGACTGAGTCCACCTTCTATTTATAGCCCCAGGGGCTAAACTAGCCATTATCCCTTCACTGGGCGAATTTCAGGGACGATCGGACGCTCCGATCAAATCAACCGGACACACCCTGCCAACATCCGATCACGCTACGCCATCCATGTGTTGCTCTATGTTCAACTAGAGCTGCTCGATCTTAATGATTAAGTTGCGACTAGATGCGCTACTTTGAAGTGACCGGACGTAGGACTCCAGCGTCTGGTCGTTTCCAGTAAGGTTCCATTCACGACCGGACGCGTCCGGTCATGCCCGACCGAACTCACCCAGCGTCCGGTCACTCACCGTCTCCTCTATGCGCCACCATGTCAGCATACATCAGCACTGACCTAGACATAGGCCCTGAGTGTCTAGTCATTCTTCGCGCCAGCATTTGGTCACAAGACCGAGACTGCGCGCTCACTGGTGCTACTGACCGGACGCAGGACCCCAGCGTCCGGACACTGCGTGACTAGTGTCCGATGCACATTGTGAAACCCTGTCTTTTCTATACAGGACACCGGTGGCACCGTCGGACTGTCCACACTCTATGGGTGGATACTCCACCGGTGGAGTTTTGAACCTTTCTCACCTCCGTTCCATCGCCGAGTTTATCCACATCAACTCCAACTTCATCTTTTTGTAAATGTGCCAACACCACCATGTGTATGTGTGTTAGCATTTTCACAATCATTTCCAAAGGATTAGTCACTCAACTTGCCACGCCACTCGATCCTAGCGATGATGCAAAGTTAGATCAGTCGAGTGGTACTAGATGACCGATATACAAACAAGGTTGCCCCTCTTGATAGTATATCCATCTATCCTAAACCTGGTCATAAACTTCTCTACACACCTATGATCGGTGAAATGAAATACCCTAGGTTATACCTTTGCCTTACGCATTCCATTCCATCTCCTCCATTATCGATGCAACACATGCACCAACACGATCAACAATGATATGACCCACTTCATATCATCATGTGATCATATTGGTTCATCGATCTTGACTTCACTTGCTTTTCACCGTTGCCTTCGTCCATCGACGCCAAGTCTTGCTCAAGCTTCACCGCCATGCGGTCCATCGCTCTAAAGCCTCCGACTTGCCCTTCACGCTTGCAACCGGTCCATCAAGTCAAGTCATGTCTTGATCTTCTTCACCTTGATCACATGACTCAATGTCATGTCTCATGTGCAATGAGCTCCTTCATCATCACATGTGTGAGCTTTTCAACATCTCCGAGCCATTTCCACCTCCATAGCATATGTTGCTCACACACATGTACATATGGACTAATCACCTGTGTATCTCTCATAAACACAATTAGTCCACCTAGGTTGTCACTCAATTACCAAAACCACACAGGGACCTTTCATCAGCATAGCCCTCATGTGGCATTCCCCTGCTCCTTAACCCCCCTCCTAGTAGATGGTCGAGTCATTCTAGAGACCGACTCAGGTGGCCCGCTGGCCTCCCCTCGATGGAGATTTACTCAGCGTTCATCTCTGCGACCCTTGCTTCTAGGTCTTAATGTGAGAAAGGGTCAGGCATAGAGATTGTCTACCAGATAGATATGCTCTTATTAGCCCCCGAGTGAGGCCCGACCCCATGCTATTGCTGGGGGTTGGGTGTCACTAAAGATTGGAGAGTTGATAGCGAAACTAATAAGAGAAAGTGTGCGTATATTAAGGATAAAAGCGATGTAGTTGATCGATGTTCCAGGCATTGACAAAGACTTCACCATCGATAGTCTTGAGCTTGTAGGTGCCTGGTCGGAGTACCTCCACGACGATGTATGGTCCCTCCTATGGTAGAGAGAGCTTGTGGAAGTTTTTGTTGCTCTAGACGAGGTGGAGCACCAGGTCCCCGACGTTGAAGGCCCAACCCTGCACTCAACGGTTGTAGTACCAGTGTAACGCTTGCTAATACCTAGCCGAGCAAAGGAGGTCAACATCGCGTGCTTCATCTAGCTGGTCCATGGCATCCTCGAGGGATGCCTTGGCTCCCTATTCATCGTACGCCCCTGACCCTTGGCGCTCCATAGTCGAGGTTGGTCAGGAGGATAGCCTCGGAATCATAGACCATGAAGAATGGTGTGTAGATGGTGGCCTAGTTGGGGTTGTCCTCAAGCTCTAGAGCACCATGGGAAGTTCCACGACCCATCGTCCACCAAACTTGTTCAACTGGTTGAAGATCCTAGGCTTAAGGCCTTGTAGGACCATACCGTTCGCACGCTCGACCTGCCCGTTTATGCGGGGATGCACCATAGTGGCCCAATCGATGTGGATGTGGTATTCATTGTAGAACTAGAGGAACTTCTTTCTAGTGAACTATGTGCCGTTGTTCGTGATAATGGAGTTCAGGACTCCAAAGCGATGGACGATGTCAAGGAAGAAAAGCACGGCTTGCTCAGACTTGATCGCGGAGATCGGTCGAGCCTCTACCCACTTTATAAACTTGTCTACGGTGATAAGCAAGTACGTATAGCCCTTGGCACCCTCTTGAGAGGTTCGACTAGATTGATCCCCCAGACCACAAATGGCCACGTGATGGGGATCGTCTAGAGTGCTTGGGCCAGCAGGTGGGTTTGTCGAGCATAGTATTGACACCCTTCGCAGGTGCACACAATCTGTTTAGCATTGGATACTGTGGTCGGCTAATAGAAGCCTTGTTGGAATGTGTTTCCAACTAGGGTTCTAGGTGTGGCATGGTGACTATAGACCCCACCATGGATATCGCTCAGCAACCGCTTCCCCTGTTTGATGGGGATGCAGCGCTGTAGGATCTCGGTGTGGCTTTGCTTGTAGAGTTCGCCCTCAATAAGGACAAAAGACTTGGCACGATGCGTGAGCCGTCGAGCCTCTGTTTTGTCTGTTGACAGCACCTCACGGAGGAGGTAATTGAGGTAAGGCATCCTCTAGTCAGCTAGAGGGTCGGGCTCTATCGCTGGATCCTCGTCTAGCTCCTTAACCTCAGAGTCAGATGGAGCCGACGGCTAGTTAGCCCTTGAGCCCATGATAGGTGGCCTGTCACTAGCTTGTTTTGGCTCCTTGTAGTGGATCGAGGGCTTGTGCTGATTGCTGGCGAAGACGCCCATTGGCACTGGCTCTCGGTCGAACATCGCTTTTGTCGGTGCATCGGCCGCCTCATTGAGACACCTCAGGATGTGATTGAGCTCAAGACCATCGAACTTGTCCTCCAACTGGTGGACTTTTTGGCAATACGTAGCCATCTTGGCATTGTGGCAACTTGATTCCTTCATGACTTGGTCGATGACCAGTTGGGAGTTGCCCCTGACGTCAAGCCATCGGATACCCAACTTGATGGCGATGCGTAAGCCATTGATGAGTGCCTCATACTCGGCCACATTATTGGAGGAGGGGAAATGGAGGCGAACCATGTACCTCATGCGTACCCCGAGGGGCGAAAACAAAGACCAGTCCCACGCTGATGCCTTTCTTCATCAGTGATCCATCAAAGTACATTGTCCAGTACTCTTGGTCAACGACCGCTGGTGGTATTTGGACCTCGGTCCATTCTGCAACAAAATTAGCTAGCACTTGGGACTTGATGGTCGTCCAGGAGGCATACGAAATGCCTTGACATATCAGCACGAGTGCCCACTTCGTGATTCTTCTCATGGCATCCTGGTTTTGGATGACCTCGCTGAGGGGGAAGGACGTCATGTCCATCACTAGATGTGACTTGAAGTAGTGGCGTAGCTTCCTTTTGGTAATAAGGATGGCATATAGGAGCTTCTAGATTTGGGGGTAGCGGGTCTTGGAATCAGACAGAACCTCGCTAATGAAGTACATGGGACGCTGAACTTTGAGGGCATGTCCCTCTTCTTCTTCGCTCTACCACTAGGGCGGCGCTGACCACCTACGTGGTGGCCGCAATATAGAGCAGAAGTGGTTCTTCATCGGTTGGAGGGACTAGGATCAGGGCCTTCGTTAGAAGCTGCTTGACTGCATCAAGTGCCTCCTAGGCCTCGGGCGTCCATTCAAAATGGGTGGCCTTCTTCAGAAGCTTATAGAAGGGGAGACCTCATTTGCTAAGGCGTGAGATAAAGTGGCTAAGCGTGGCGAGGCAACCTGTAACTCGTTGTACCCCCTTTATGTTTTGAATTAGGGCCCATCCTCATGATGGCTGAGATCTTCTCTAGGTTGGCTTCGATGCCATGCTCAAAGATGATAAAGCCTAGCAGCATACCCCTTGGGACCCCAAAAACGCACTTCTTAGGGTTGAGCTTAAGGTAGTTTGCTCAGAGTTTCATGAAGGTCTACTCTAGATCAACTATGACCTGATAGCCCATTTGGACTTGACCACAATGTCATCCACATAGGCCTCAATGGTTCGCCCGATGAGGTCCCCAAAACATTTGAGCATACAACGCTGGTACATAGCCCCCATGTTTTTAGACCAAACGGCATTAGTGATGCAGCAGAATGATCTGAATGGAGTGATGAAAGATGTCATGAGCTAGTCGAACTCTTTCATCATGATTTGATGGTACTCGGAGGACGCATCAAGGAAGCAAAGGGTTTCGCACCCTGAGGTCGAGTCGACTACTTGGCCAATGCGTGGACAAAGGAAGCAGATCCTTTGGACATGCTTTGTTGAGACCCGTGTAATTGACACACATTCTCCATTTCCCACTCTTCTTTCATACAAGAATGGGATTAGCTAATCACTCGGGGTGATATACTTCCTTGATGACCCCGGCTACCAAAAGCTTCGCAATCTCCTCGCCAATGGCCCTGCGCCTCCCCTCATCGAAGCGATGTAGGTGTTGCTTCATCAGCTTGGAGCCTGGCCTTATCTTCAAGGCATGCTCGGTGACTTCTCTCAGAATGCCTAGGCATGTTCGAGGGTTTCCACACAAAGATGTCTCTATTGGTGCGGAGGAAGTCGATGAGCGCGCTTTCCTATTCAAAGGAAAGCATTGTGCCAATGCGCACTACTTTGCCCTTAGAACCACTAGGGTCTATGAGGACCTCCTTGGTGCCCTCTATAGGCTCAAAAGACCTGGCTAACCTGCTTGGGGTTCAGGTGCTTCTTCGGCGACCTCCTTCCTGATGTTCCTTGGAGGACACGATTGTCGCGGTGTGTTCGCAGCACTCGACCTCGCACTCATAGTCACGCTACAAGGAGGTGTCCGATGGTGATGACCACGTACGGTCCCTAGCATCTTTAGCTTTAGATAGGTGTAGTTGGGGATGGCCATAAACTTCATGTAGCATGTACATCCTAGGATGACGTGGTAGGTTCCATGGAACCCGACCACCTCGAAGGTAAGGGTCTCTGTCCTATAATTGGATGGATCCCTAAAGGTGATGGATAGATCGATCTACCCTAGTGGCATGGCCTATTTTCTAGGCATGATGCCATAGAAAGGCACCCCGATCGGTCGAACAGCATGCTCAGGTCGATGGCCATGGTGTTGAGCATTTTAGCATACATGATGTTGATGCTGCCTCCATCCATCAGTACCTTGGTGAGTCACTTCGTGCCAATGATTGGGTCGACCACAAGCAGATATCATCCCGGCTGCAGGGATGCTTTCTAGGTGGTCGGTCCGATCAAAGGTTATGGTGGACTCCGACCATCAAAGGAAGGAAGGCGTGGTTGGCTCGGTTGTATAGACCTCATGGCGCGTAAGCTTCTAGCGGCGCTTGGAGTCATAGGTCGCTAACCCTCTGAAGATCATGAGGTAGCCATCCAGTGTCGGAAAGCTACCGTCCTTCCCCTTAGCATCATCTATGGCTGGCTTGGGGTCCCCCCTATGCTCCCCCTTGTTGGAGCCTCCGGACAAGAACCGCTTCATGAGGCCGCAGTCCTTGTATAGATGCTTGATGGGGAAGGCATGGTTCGGGCATGGCCCTTTGAGTAGCTTCTCAAAGTGGTTCGGGGTACCCTCGGTGGGCTTCCGACCCCCTTTGCGGTCGGCGGTGGCCACTGAGCGAGCCCTCGCACCGCTGCTTGTTCATCTTCTTGCTAGGATGGTTGGAGGCGCCTTTGTCGGCGTCCTTGTCCCACTTCGCCTTGCCCTTGAGGGGTCAAAGATCGCTTCGACCACCTCCTTGCCCAAGGCATGGCTAGGTGGCAATGTCAAGGAGCTCCTTGGTGGTTCATGGGCCCTTACATCCTAGCTTATGGACCAGGGACTCGTAGGTGGTCCTAGACAAGAAAGCTCCTATGACATCAGTGTCGGCGACGTTGGGCAGCTCATTGCACTGCAAGGAGAAGCGCTGAATATACCCATAAAGGGTTTCCTCGGCCTTCTATCGATAGTTTTTGAGATCCCATGGGTTCCTAGGACACGTGTATGTGCCCTAGAAGTTTCCCACGAAGATCTGTTTTAGGTTCACCCAACTTTGGATTCTGTTGGACGGTAGGTGTTCCAACCACGTTCGCGCTAAATTAGCCATGAACAATGGAAAGTTGCGAATAATGAAATCCTCATTATCCTGCTCCACCGGCTTGGCAAGCAAGCCGATAATCCTCGAGCCATAGTCTAGGGTTCATTTCCTTAGAGTATTTTGGAATGTTGGTCGGTGGTTGGTACCATGGTGGGAAGACAGTGTTGAGGATGTGTCGATCGAAGGCCTGAGGTCTCAGCAAGTTGGGGCTCGGGCTTTGGTCCTCACCAGCTATCGTAGCATTCGCCACGACGAGGGTGGTAGCCACTGGCTAGCCCCCTCCCTCGTATCACTATGGGCACGCCTGTGGGCATCGAGGGTGTCAGCGCGCATCATGGTGACGGCTGAGACGCTTCAAGCACCAGGACCATAGTGCGCAGCCTACCACCTTGCGATGCCTAGGTGGACTGATGTGTCCTTGTTGGGTCACTCTGAGGGCGTGCGCTGGCTAGGCGTCAAGCTCGCATCATCGAGACAACGAGCTCTCGGCCTGCTGTGCCGCCACACGCTCTAGTAGCGTGCGAATCTTGAGATGGGCTCGATGATCCTCTAGTGTCACGGGCCCCAGAAGCCCCTAGAGCAAGGTAGCATGTAGTAGCGATGTTCTAGCCTCATCATCCTCGATGATCCTTCGGTTCACATCATGGGCCATGGACACGTGCGCGCCCACTGTCTCCATGGTGCTCGATCTCTCGCTTGAGCTTTGCGCGTTCCTGCTCGAGCTAGAGTTATGCTTCCTCAAGCTCTTGGTGCCAGGCCTTTAGCTGCTCCACCCATAGGTGAGGCAGGGTCCCTGCATCCCCCTAGGCCTCATTGTCGAGGTCAGTTCATTAGGGTAGCCTCTTCCTCATGGATGCTTTCGATGTGTCCCTCAGGGGTACCTACCATGAAATATTCATGAGAGGAGTGATGGCTCCCCCTGCTAGAGTTAGAGCAAGAGGGCAACTCTGACTCTCCTATGAGGAGGTCATAGAAAGATCCCACTGACATATTCAGTCATCCCCCACAAACTCGTCGTTCATGGGGGATGAAGGAGTGCATTGTGCCACAAGGTGGCCAACGGTCTCTGTGGCGTTGCGGAGACCGGATGGGAGCGCTGTTAGGGCACTTAGGATGAGGTATTTCAGAGAGGGTGGCTCTCCTCCGGCAAGCTGTGCCATGACGTTGGCCAACGAGAAGGTGAGGTGGCACAGGTGAAAGCTCTAGTTTGGTTTTGGTGAATTGATGAAACCCTAAGTGCTAACCTAGTTTATCAAAGTGATTATGAGATAGGTGGCACATTCCAAGTGGTGAAGCAAATGAAGATCATTACATGATGATAGGTGATGTTATGGTATTGATCAAGTGCTTGGACTTGGAAAAGAAGAAAGAGAAGCAAAAGCTCAAGGCAAAGGTGAAATTTATAGGAGCTTTTGGGTTTAGTGATCGAGACACTTAGCGAGTGTGATCACATTTAGGATCAATAGCCATACTATTAAGAGGGGTGAAACTCATATTGAAATGCGGTTATCAAAGTGCCACTAGATGTTCTAACTCATTGCATATGCATTTAGGATCTAGTGGAGTGCTAACACCCTTAAAAACATTTGTGAAAATATGCTAACACATGTGCACAAGGTGATGCACTTGGTGGTTGGCACATTTGAGCAAGGGTAAAGAAGATAGAGTTGAAAAGGAGTTGAATGCGCTGGTCATGGGGTGACCGGACGTGTCCGACGTGAGGACCGAACGCGTCCGGTATCTTCCCGACGTGACCGGACGCGTCCGATATCCTTACCAGACGCATCGGGTATTCTGGCCAGGCATGGCAGAGTTAATGAGGTGACCGAACTCTGGGTCATAGTAGTGACTGGACACTAAGCAATCACTATTAAGCGTCTGATCGAGGTGACATGGAGCGTGGGTGTGGGTCCAGAGAGGACCAAACACGGGGGTGTGTTCGGTCGGCCACACCGGACGCGTCTGATCATAGTTGAGCACCTCTGGGAGCTCTCTAGACTAGACCGGACGTAGCAACCGGACACGTCCGGTGTGAACCTACAAGACTCGGGTTGTCAGCACTATAATTGATCGAACAGTTAGGAGCGTTCGGTCCAGTGTGACCGGATGCGTCTGGTCGGCCCAAAGCGGCTCTAGGAGCTCTCTAGACTCGACTAGATGCTGCGTCTCCCACGTCCGGTCATTTTCTAACAGCGCGTCCGATCACATGGTATTACTATGCGCAGAGATAGCCGTTGGGCGCCAATGGCTAAACATTTGAAAAGGGACACATGGCGGTCTGGCTACGACCGGACGCTACGATTGGACGTAGCGATCGGATGCGTCTGGTCCCCACACCTGATGTGTCCAGAGCACATGACCTGCGTGTCCGATCGTCTCGCAGTCAGCCCAATAATTGAGCCAACGACTCTATTGTTTGGATGTCTATAAATACCTGTTTGGCCTGGCTCTAGCTCACTCTCTTGGCCATTTGCATTGATATAGCAACCTTATGAGCTTAGCCAAAGCCCTCCCACTCATCTCCATCATTGATTCATCATCTTTGTGAGATTAGGAGAGAATCCAAGTAGCATTGCTTGAGTGATTGGATCTAGAGGCACTTGGTGTTCATGTTTCACTATGGGATTCACTTGTCACTCTTTGTGGTTGCCAGCCACCTAGATGGATTAGAGCAGCGAGGATCATCGAGCGAAGGTCGGTGATTGTCTCCTAGCTCTGATCGCAGGTGATTGTGAGGGGTCTTGTGCCATCCTCAGGTGGAGTGCCGAAAGGTAACTCTAGTGGAGTGCTTGTGTCATTGAGTTACCTCACTTGTGGATAGGTTCTTGCAGGTGTCCAATTGTAGTGGACGAGGTTCATGCAATACCTCTTAGCCAGTCGAACCACCAAGTGTTGGTCGACACAACAAGGACTAGCGTGCCGGCAAGCACATGAGCCTCGGGAGAAAAATCGGTTGTCTCTTGCTCGTTGGTATTCTCCTAGTGATTGATTTAGTATTCATCTTGTGATTGTTTTCACTCCTCTACATGACAGTATAATCACCCTACTTACTTATTTACATACCCAGTAAACTAGTTGTAGTCAGCTCTTTAGTGTAGCTAGAATTGAGAGCTTGCTTTGTAGCTTAAGTTCATCTAGTAGAGCTCTTTAGTGTAGCAAATGTGAGAGCTTTTAGTAAGTAGTGACTTAGTAAATTATGTGTCTAGTGATCATAGTAACTAGAATTGTTGGATAGGTGGCTTGCAACTAATGTAGAGCTAGAGCAAGTTTGATTTTCGCTATTTATCATACTAATCAAATTGCTCTAGTTGGCTTGTAGATTTTAATAGGCTATTCACCCCCCTCTAGCCATATTAGGACCTTTCAGTAGGTTCTCCCAGGATGGTTAGGGGTCCCAGGAAGGCAGTCGAGCTGGCGCTCTAACCTCCCATAGTCGAAGCCGAGGAGTTGATCGCTCCCGGGGGCGTAGGCCTCCGGTGCATGCAGCTACAACTCCTCAAGCGCCTCGGTGATCGTGTTGAGGCCGACAGAGTGGAGAGGTTGGACATCAGTGGGAGCTTGCGCCAACTCTCCCTTCGTTGTGACAATGAAGTCCAGGTCCTTCAAAGCACACGTGCGCGCCTGGCACCCAGCTGACGCCAGTGACTGGCCATCCAAGACCTTGAAGTGGACATCGAGACGTGCAAAAGGCCCCTACCTGATGCGCCAACTGTCGGTGTTTCGAGTTAACACCAATGAGTAAATTTCTAGTATTGCTTGTCTGGTTCGGATGGTGTACTTGGAGGACATGAGGTTTATACTGGTTCGGAACAGAATGTCTCTACGTCCAGTTCAGTCGCTGCTGCTCAGTGTTACTAGCACTGAAAGTTTGCAATAGGGGTTACAAATAGGAGAGAGAGGTACAGATCACAAGTCTCTGATGGAAGGAATGAACGGGTGCTGAGAGCTTGGTTGCTGCTCAGCCATGTGCTTGTGTTGTGTTCCAATCGGTTCGAGGTTCAATGGGTTCGTGATGGTTCGATCGGGTCTAGCCTTAGTTGATCGATCCTCTCATGGGACGCCCTGCTTTCTCTTTTATAGGCCTAAGGGAAAGCACATGGTTATAGCAGAGGGAAAGAGAAGAATGAGAGGGAGAAGGACTTCTTCTAGGATCGTTGGGTCCTTCTTCTCCTTCATGTGGGTCCCACCGACCCTATAGATGTCAATAGGGACAACTCCCTATCACGACCCTGTCCATCACTGGCGCCATGTGTAGGCATCGTCTATCAGTCATGGCGTTCCATTCCGTAGCAGCGAGCAGTCATGGTGAGCTGACACGCGTGTCAGCACTCGTACGGGGGTTACGCAGAACAACACTGGTACAGCCCGATGTTGTTCCTGATGTGAATCCTTAGGTATGGCCTGTCATAGCCACGGGTTACATCATGGGCATGCCGGTCTCTTCCTTGGTGTCAGAGCTTTGACCCAAGCATATACGCTTGGACCTAGAGTGGTTGGCGACGGTATGGGTCTCCGTCGGGCGAAGGTGGATCCCACGGCCTCGGGGTCAGGAGAGGGACGAGTGACGAGGTTTGATCAAGCAATCTGGTCGCGGGAGGACGATGGAGGGTAGATGTAACACCCCTGTGTTATGCCTACATTTAGGCACTCCAAATCACGCATATCATGCATCATCAAGCATCCAAATCATACATGCTTAATCATGTGCATACCAATTGAAACATTGTTTTGAAACATCTGAAACATGCATGAAACCTGAATGTTGCATACGCCTGTTAAGAATTGTTTTGCCCTGAATTTTTCTTGCTAGGTTAGTAAAACATGTTTGGCTACTATTGTAAATCATCTAGAAATGTTTAGTTCAATTTTTGGAGCAATGTTTGTATTCAAATTAATTCAAAATTTGGCTTCAAAAATAAATTCCAAAAATTAGGGTTTTGAGCTAAGCGTGGACTTTGGTCTTACAATTAAAAATCTAGAAAGAATTTGGCTATGGTCATAAAAGCAAAGTTGTAGAGAATTAAATTCTAAAAAACTTTCATTTTTGGTACATTTTCAAAAGAGGTCATTTTCTTGCTCAAAATAATATTTGAAAGATGGCATTTAAAAATTCCTTGAAAATTTTATTTGGAAAAAGGATTTTTCTCCTTCGCGGGCCGCCGCCTCGCTTCTGGCCCGCCTGCCGAAGCCGGCCTAGCGTGCCAGCGAACCTGCCCACGCACGTCGGCCCACCTCGCACGCTGGCCTACTCACGCCATCCCGCGCTACGCTCGCCTCGGCCTAGCCCCGCGCCGTTCCCCTGCTCGCCGCGCGCCCACGCGCCGACCGCGATAGAGAACTCCCGCCGTGTGGCGACCATGTGCCGGCGTCGCCCGCCGCGCGGCAGCCACGGCCTGACCCCGTGCCCACGCGCCCGCCTACACCTACTGGTGCCCGTGCGCTCGCTCACTCCTGCCCGCGCTGCCCTCCTTCTCCTCCAGAGCTGAGAGCCCCAAGCTCTGCACTCGCCGCGCCCGCAGCTCCACCGGCGTCGAGCTCCCACACCACCGTGCCATTCCCCAATTCCTCCCACCCGCAACTCCGCCTCGCCCTCCTTCAAGTCGTGCTCGAGCTTGCGTCGCCTTCCGAGCACAGGTTGAGCTTCCCCGCGCCTCGCCACCGACGGCCATGGCGCCGCCATGCTCGGCCGCCATGGAAGTCGTCTTCCTTCTCTTCTCCAGCCTCGCCTAGCTACCCTACCGCACTCGCCTTCTCCTCGCACATCCCGTGCGCTTGCCAGCTCTCACTGCCGTGGCCGGAGATGGCCGCCAGCCTCGTGGCCGAGCCGCGCCAGCGCGCACACCGGCGAGGCCTCTGCCTCAGCCAGCCAGCCGGGCCAGCCAGGCCGAGCGGCCATGGGTCGAAGCCCTGCCAGGCCGCCACGCTCCCCTTTCGCTCGGGCCGCGCAGGCCGGTTGTGGCCGTGGGGCAGTTCGTTTCCATGGGCCGGCCCAGTAGGAGTAGAAATAATTCGTTTTCAATTTCTCTTTGTTATTTGAAAATAGAAATGGTTTGGAAAATGTTTGGGTACTCAAATTTGCTCCAAATTTGTTGAAACAAATTTTGCTAGGTTCCTTATCATCAGATCTACTTGGGAAAATTATTGCATGTCATTTTTGGGATACTTTTCTGTAGGATTTTATTTAATCATGGATATTGCTAATAACTTGAAAAATATGTATAAAAATCTATAGTCTGCAGAAAAATATGATTTCAAGTTTGTTAATCTTCTTATGTCATGTACTTCCTAGGAAAAATATGTTTCATGCATGTGCTGTGGAAAACTTTGGAGGTGTAGTTCAAGTACCTTTAATGGCTGATTTTTGTTATTTTTGCTAGAGAGCAAACTTTGTATAAAACATGCATGTGATAATTTTTGTACAGTCATTGTATGCTATGAAGAACCTAGGAAAAATATTAATTCTGTTGTTTGACACTTTTCACAGTTCAAAGTATTTTTATGTACAAAATCATGCCATAGTTTGTGATTTTTGTGTAGGCTAATCCACTCATTCAATTATCATGAAAATCTGATGGTAGTCTACTTAGAGTAGTACCATGGCTACTATAATTTTCTCAAATTTTTATAAGCACCAGAAATATAGATTTCTGTTGTAGCCCTAATTTAAAAGGAATTAAAAGAATCCTCTTTAATACAAGGTTAGTTAATAATAATAGCTTTGGTGTATCTTTGAAGCATTTCATAAGATATGTTGACTTAACATATTAGTAGTAGAAGAGAATGCAGTAGATGACATGTGCTTGTAGTATAGTTTCTTGGATGATGTTGACTACCTTGCATTTAAACATATCCATTGCATTCATCTCCTTCGATGCACCGTTTGCATAATCACTTACGCGCATTGCATCATACAGGATCGCAAACCGAGAACCCTAGTCGTCATACCCGAGGAGCCCGAGGAGCAGCTCGAGGTGCAGCAGCAGGAAGTGCCAGAAGCCGATGAGGAGGACGTTGAGGAACTTCCGGAGTGCCCCGATCACCGTCCGAGCTCCTTCGAGAGAGGCAAGCCCCGGAGCATTTTTCTCTCGGTTTGCAATTATTTCATTAAATGCTTTACTTTAATTGATGCATTACGTTCAGGAGTTGTTTGCAACCGTTGCTGCATTATACCTTGTTTACCTTTGTTATACTATATCCTTGTTACCCTGGTATCCGTAGTCGAGTCATTGCTTAGCTGGCTTAGACCGGTAGAAGTCAGGTGATTTCCTGTCACCTGCGAGCTATAGGTGGTTACCTGGATCTGCTTGGATGACTATGAAGTCATGGTATAACTAAGTGTTAAATGAAGTTGAGACCGGACGGAGACTTGCAGAGTTTCAGACTGTAGTGTTTTCTGTCTGTGTCGATTAAGGACCGACCGTTGTTGGGCCTCGAGTCATGTTGAACGCATGCCTTACATTTAGCTGGCCGGATAAAGTACCTTCCGACCGCGAAGCTGGGAGATTTTTTGGGCCGAAGTAGATTGCCCGCAACGCACTGTGCCGGAGCAGGTGTGGTAGGACACGGGGGCGGGATGATAAGACCAAAGTGCAGTCGGTCAGCCCCTGGGTACATGTGGTTCCTAGCAAACTCGAGATTCCTAGAAAGTTGACTCGGTGATCAATATCTCACTTTAGCTGGGTGAGTGAGGTTTGTGTAAGGAATAAATCACCAGCTGGTTAGGAATCGATTCGAATCGCCATCGCTCCTGGATAGTGAGCACTTGACTTGAGTTACTTCATCGTAGTAAATGTTATGGAACACTTGGATAGTTATAATGAATATGACAGTATGGAAGTTGTTTAATGATCATTGGTTATCATTATCTGCTTAATCACATGTTTACTCTAGTATAGGTGCAAATCTAGTCAACAGGTTAATAATAATTAACTTGGCAATAATGCTTTTCGAAAGGTTCTTGAAATGCTAAAAATGCTTCTTTTTGCAAATGAGTCAGCTACCCTACTATAAAGCCCTTCATAATCCTTGGTGTCACTTATTTTCGGTTATGTCGGGTAAGTCTAGCTGAGTACCTTCTCGTACTCAGGGTTTTATTCCCACTTGTTGTAGATGGGCAGATGTATTACGGCTACTGTATCAACTGCCTTTATCCTACGATGGGTGATGCTTAGGACCATGGGCATGATCATTCCTTACGTCTCGTCTGATGCTTTTGTTGGAGATGATCATTCGCTGGCACTATATTAAAACTCCGCGTGAGTGTGTGTGGTTTGAACAAATGACTTCCGCTACTTTTATTCGAACTGGTTCTGTAATAACTATGTTGAAACTCTGATGTATCTGAAACTGTGAACTTTTATGTAATATGTGATGATGACCGCTAAACTTATTACGATCTTGGCTGGAATGGAAGTTAGTTTAAATCATTCATGATTTCACGGACTACCGGGTTATACAGGCTTAAGTTTGCTAAATCGTCTGCCCTGGCGGATGATTTTCTTACTTAATTTCGTATAATTGGTCGGTTCTGTTACAGCTGGTATTAGAGCATGGTTTAGCGTGTTACTGTTCACAAGTGTATTTAAAACAAAAAGAACATTTGGAAAACGTGATTTTAAAACTATAAAGTGTGCCAGTGATCATATCCTTTATGCCCAGTTAAGGACTTTAGGTGGCTTAATTAAGTACTGACTTGGGGTTCTTGTATCATATTTCTCTTTCATCGCTCATACGGCGTGCTATTGTATGAGTGCCACTTATTTGAGTGGTAATGAATGGATCATTTGCCTCTACGCGTCGGTAAGTGTGAGTTGTGAGAGCATGATCGGATACACCGCCGATCTAGGGAGAATGCTTATATGATGCTGGAGTAATTACATGTTCTACGCATGTTTTACAAAGGTATCTCATGTATGGGTCTTCCGTCTGTTGAGGCGATGCCGTCAGTAGGACGATGGTTTGGGTAGTTACTACCGTTGTACACGTATCTGGAGATTCGTGTAGAGCGTGTAGATAAAACTTTACTGCTTCTATGCATTCATTGGAAATTTGGGCTGAAATGAATCTTCTGTAGGTACATAACAACGCTATCGTGTAGAATGTATTAGCTACGTATTGAGAGATCGTTATATGCCACCGAATTCATCGTTAGAAATTATTTATTTTCTAAGTTTGTGAGAACATACGACACGTACATACATCATGTTACTTATGCATTTCATTCATGTCAGGCATTCCTCCCCTTATAAATTGATTATCTCCTTTTGATAAAAGCTGTATCACCTAAAATATGTTTCCCCGAGGTAATGAAAGAACTTTTGCTATAGATGGCCCGCACGAAGCAGACCGCCCATAAGTCCACCAGCGGAAGAGCACCTCGACATCCGTTGGCCCTGAGGGAGCACCGCACCACGGACACCTTCTTGAGCGAGTTTGGCATGCCAACTCTGCTTTGGAGAGTGCTCCATGATGTGGGGTACCCAGAGGGTCAAGAGCCGGTGTACTCTTGGAATGAGAGCCAATTAGCGGAGGATGGACTCATAGTGGTGGAGCTCACGGTTTCTGCTCTCAATGATGCTCCAGATTGGGATGGTTGGCATTTGGAGTTTGAGGGTCGCACTCCAGCTGAGGGTGCAGAGGGAGCAGCCTTTCGTGTCATCAGGGACATTATGAGCACATTTCCTAGTGAGCTTGCAGCAGCTCTAGCTGGTACTTTTCCTAGGGATGATCCTCGTGATGCCATTTGGGTTCAGCCTCAAGGAAGTGCATTGGTCAGAGGTCCAGCTGAAGGACAGGCTAGCGACAACTAGGCAATGAGTGCTATGTTCGCCGCCATCAGAGCATATGAAGGTCTTGAGAGTACCTACTGGACTTTGACTAGCCTGCGTAGTGAGGATAAGCTAAAAGGAAAGAAGCAGAAGAAGAGACAGGCACGTGCTATAGCTAGCTTGCAGGAGCAGATGGCTGATATGAACTTATAGAGAGATCAAGCAGTTGAGAGAGGTGATAGAGCTATGCAGCGAGTGCATATGTTGACTCAAGCCAACAATAATGTAGACCGCATGATTGGACAGCTGGTTCAGGAAAGAAATGAAGCCTAGAACGCAAGAAACCTTCTGCTGTAGAGGGTCGATGAGCTAGAGGAATACAACGGCTACCTGCATGTGGAGTTTCACACGCTCTACAATGGGGTTGGCCCATATGCTCCACTAGACGCCGCTGGCATGGACGTTGACAACGACAACGAGGACAAGCCTACAGTTTCACCTGGGGGCGATGGTGACGTCTCTGATCCTGATGATGGCCCCAAGGAGTAGGCTAGTTGCCTTGCGCTAGTATCTAGGTCTCGTTGCGATGACATTTCTTTTGTTGGCATGTAATCTATCGTATGTTGCTTCGAACGTATGAGACTTGGCATGTGGTTGGAACTTGATTTTCAAATGCGATATCTGAACGCATAAAAAGTCCAGTGTATGTATGCTGGCAATGTGATTGTATGGACACGATGTTTGCCATTGAAGTAATTCGATTAAGTGCTGTTGTTTTAATTGGGATGCGATTGTTGTGCCTCTGTTTTATTGTATGAATTTATTCTCTCCAGTAAATTCAGTATGGCATAATTTTTCCTTCACTCGCAATTATTACAGCTTCACTCAATCGTTACTTGTTGCTGAAATATGCAGATGACAAACACTCGCCGAACCACGTATGAGGCCTGTGGGGGATATACCCCCAGGTACCACAAGATGGTACATGGGCCGCACCATCCGAGGTGGCCCGGCCCGTAAGATCAAGGCGTGCATAGCAAGATTACAAGTTGTACTAGATATTGTAATAGTACCAAATTGGATACTTTACTTGTAACCTTGTCTCTTCGGAGTATATAAGGAGAGACAAGGGTCCCCTAGAGGACAGGTTAATCTGTATACATCCCAATACAATACACCAAAGACACAGGACGTAGGGTATTACGTCGATCAGACGGCCCGAACCTGTCTAAATCGCTGTCTCTGCGCCTTGTGTCACCATCTGGTTCCTGATCACACGCATCCTACCGATAATCTACCACCACGGGCACCCCCCTCGGTGGACTGCCGACCATATTTCATCGACAGTGGCATGCCAGGTAGGGGTCCCCTTTAGGGGGCGTGCGCGCTGATCCCTGATGAACCAGATGGCGTAACTCAAGATCATCATCCTTCCACGGCAGCTCGGCTTTCCCATGCTGATCCCCGCCGTTCTACACGGTCAGCTCGTCGACAACATCAAGTCAACATCAACTCGCCGACTACATCGATCTAGATGCCTTTCATCATGAAGTTGGCCAATACCTCATCTAGATCGGTCCTACTCCGTTCGGCGCTGGATGCGGAGTGCCCGGCCCCAAACGCGACATCCATATAGGATTCCGACTCCAGCAAGCCTAGCAACGAGCGCTATCGCTGTAGATTGCAACAAGCTAGCAACATGCCAGTTAAGGTTTTCCCTGGAGCAAGTCAACCAAGTCGCCGCAATCCATCCGAAGTCCGATCAGCAACGGACTCGTCAAATTCAGCACGTAACGTGAGACAATCCGTCTCTGGGTTATGCAAACCAAAAAGATCGACTTGCGTTAACTATAGCAAGAGTTCTGGAGCCCAACTCGGATATGACAACAAAGACCATATGCAACTAGCATATACGTATACATCATACACGTGTACGGAACAGATCCACGCTCCAGAAACAAGCCACCTACCAGATGATTTTTTCCTGTGGCTCGTTTACTCGCCGAGCTGCATCAGATCGGCTGCTGCTGTGCTCATCTGCGCTTTCAACACGACATCAACTTTGTTCTAGCCATCAAGCGAGCTGCTAACCGAGCTCCGGCCATGTCGACCACGTCCCGAGCGGCTTCGCTGAGCCCCGACCACGTCGACTACGGACCACGTCGACCACGTCTCGAGCAGCTCCGCCGAGCTCCGACCACCTCGACCACAAGACTACGTCGTAATGATGATCGCCGCGAAGAACGGCGCTACGACAATCGTGACCACAGTCATGACGACAGGTCGAAAAGCTCGAGGACCGGACAACTTCATCGCCAACGACACGTCAAGCCATCTCTCAAACATCGCAACACGTCGACTACACCCTCCGGCCATCAATAAAGCTAAGTATTATTTTTAATTGAAAATTTCTTCGATCATCGGACACCTCCGCCGACCACCCTAAGGGAGCGCTCCACGTCGAATTTTCTCCATACATATAATCCAAAACATGTATAAGTTTTTACAGCGGTCCGCCGATATGTTTTCCTTCCTGCTTGATAATCCCAGAGCCGGCGCTGTCTCCAGCTCCACCCCACGCGTGCATGAGAGTCCGCCCTCTGCGCTACGGGTAGTCGACAGTCGCTCCCTGGTAACACTGGCACTCTACACGCGGCAGCGTTCGTACCTCGCGCTACGAGATGTTGGTCAGCCCAGGGCTGGCGCATTCTTCAGGACAGGTTAATACATCGCGCTACGCCTCTACATAACAAAAGGGCTAAAAAACAGCTAATGTTATTTTTCGAATATTACACCAAGTATAATTCATCGCCAACCGAACACCAAGTGTTTACTTCACCTCCTATAGAGAGGTCAATATATTTCATACATCATCATGTACTATCGCTCTCCGTGTTTATTTTTCAGGAACACAGTTCGGTCAACGAGCTCATGCTTCAGGGTTCGCCAAGACCACTACGGTGCTCGAGGACTCTGGCCAGACCACGCTCGTGCTCGGGGACTCTGGCCAGACCACACCCGTGCTCAGGGACTCGCCAGACCACGCCCATGCTCGGGGACTCGCCAGACCACTCCATGCTCTAGGACTTCTCGCCAGACCACTCCGTGCTCGGGATTCTACAACAATAGCAAAAGCAACAGTCTGTCATGTAGATCACCACGTCAGATTCCCAAGACGGCGCCCTGTCTCCACGAGACGACCAGATCCGATCTAAAGCCCAAGTATCAAAATTAGAGCACAAGTCGGACTACAACGCCGCCTCCATCTCCAACACGGCATTGACACTGGAATTTCCAAGTCAAGGTTTCGTCGATCAAGACTTTCCTCTGATTACGAGCAAACTAGAAGCGTGTACAGACCTTGCAAGTTATTTAATCAAGGGACAACTAGCGTATACGTGTGCATACATACACGACATGCTATACGCTTGAACCGCGCCCAAACACCAGGATGACAAGCAAGCAGAAAAGGAGTCCGTGTAATCTACAGAGCCATGACAGGCAAGACCGATTGCCAAAAGTCATGCGAAGCTAATTAAAGTAATTAAGGTACGAAGGGCATCTACATGAAAGCCAACTCCAGATTGCTAAGGCACTTTCATGCGCGCATGCACGTACGCATCGTCTCCACGAGCATGCAAGGGTCAACTCCACGCATACATGTACGCCAAACAAAGGAGGTTTCGGACTGCATCTCGCCTCGAACATCGCCGTGACAACCGCGACCGCCGCCATAACGACAGGAATTTTGAGCTATGCTCATGGACTTCATCGATCACTCTCCGACCACGGCTCGGGGACTTTGTCGCTCGCTCCTCAAGCCGTGCTCGGGGACTGCCTCGATCACTCTCCGACCACGGCTCGGGGACTTTGTCGCTCGCTCCTCAAGCCATGCTCGGGGACTGCCTCGATCACTCTCTGACCATGACTCAGGGACTTCATCGCTCGCTTCTCGACCTACGCTCAGGGACTGCCTCGATCACTCTCCGACCATGGCTCAGGGATTTCGTCGCTCGCACCTCGACCAGTGCTCGGGGACTGCCTCGATCACTCTCCGACCATGACTCGAGGACTTCGTCGCTCGCTCCTCGACTGCTCTCCGACCACGGCTCGGGGACTTCATCGCTCGCTCCTCGACCTGTGCTACAAGGACTGCCTCGACCACTCTCTGACCATGGCTCGGGGACTCTGCGTCTCGACTACATGTGACTGGCAACTCGTATATAGTTGGGATATTTTTTCTCACTTAGACCTTGCTACAAGGCTCATACCTCGCCTTCCAGCAAGCTCGGGGACTACATCGGTACGATGCACCTACCGGTGCATCTCGTATCGCCGGTACAATGATTGGATTCTCAACTTAACTGGGAATTCTTTTTAGACCCTGGCACCACGTGCCTATGTCACCTACTACCAGGCTCGGGGACTAAGTGGGCATACTTCACCTTGCGGTGAATGTGTTTGTTTTTCGACCTCTACGCCTCTGATGATCAAGGACGCTACGCTTCAAGACGCACTTACATTTCTTTTCAGAAATACAAGTGGGCACACTTCTCGGGACAGAAATCTTTTTCTTTCTTCTTAAGAGCACCATACATTCTTTGGACAACCTACTTCTCCGGCGACAACGGTGGTCGGAGATGTCAAGAACTCAAGCCTCACTGTTCGGAGAAGGTTAAAAATGGTGTGTCGCATCAGAATACATGGTGCTCGGGGACTAGCTGTGGGGGATATACCCCCGGGTACCACAAGATGGTACATGGGCCGCACCATCCAAGGTGGCCCGGCCCGTAAGATCAAGGCGTGCATAGCAAGATTACAAGTTGTACTAGATATTGTAATAGTACCAAATTGGATACTTTACTTGTAACCTTGTCTCTTCGGAGTATATAAGGAGAGACAAGGGTCCCCTAGAGGACAGGTTAATCTGTATACATCCCAATACAATACACCAAAGACACAGGACGTAGGGTATTACGTCGATCAGACGGCCCGAACCTGTCTAAATCGCTGTCTCTGCGCCTTGTGTCACCATCTAGTTCCTGATCACACGCATCCTACCGATAATCTACCACCACGGGCACCCCCTCGGTGGATTGCCGACCATATTTCATCGACAAGGCCGCTGAGCCCGGTGCTAACGGTGCGGGGACTGGTGGTGGTGGTGGAAACCACGGCAACAACAATGAACCTCCCCATGAACCACATTTGCCACCTCCTCCCCCATTTACCCCCGAGATGTTCCTCGCACAGCTGCTCGGGAGTCAGCGCAACGCGGAACAATCCCAGAAGAACATGGAGGATCTTCTTCGAACCATCGCTAACAACGTTCAAGCTGGTAACAATCAAGGTGGTGGCATGGGAGTGAACCAATATAGCAGCTTCAAAGATTTCATGGACACCAGGCCGCCAGTATTCAAGGAAGCAATAGAGCCACTCGATGCTGAGGAATGGATCAACACGATGGAAGATAAATTCCGTGTGTTGAGGATGACGGAGGTTCTAAAAATGGAGTATGCTGCACTTCAATTGCAAGGACCGGCGGGAATGTGGTGGAAGCACCATCGCACTACCTTCCCTCCAAATGCTCAGATTTCTTGGAGAGAGTTTGCTGAGGCCTTCTGTGGAGCCTATATTCCACCAGGGCTGACCGAGATGAAGTTGGGAGAGTTTCTGGCATTGAACCAGGGCACCAAAACCATGACGCAATACCTGCATGCCTTCAACAACTTGTGTCGCTATGCTCCCGACATGGTTGACACAGATGCTAAAAGAATAGCCAGTTTTAAGAGGGGTCTCAATCCAAAAATGATGAAGCATGTTGGTACCAACAACCGCGTCAGATTCAATGACTTCATCAGCGACTGTCTGAAGCAGGAGAAGAATAACAACGCCAGCACCACAGCCAAGACATGCAAGAGAGCCTTTGAAGGTGGGCCGTCTCAAGCTAGAGCCCCTATGGGAGGTCGCCCCCATATCGCCCATCGGCACCTGGCGCTAGGTTTCGGCCACCTCAGCCAAGAAGTCAGAATTTCCGTGGACCTCAAAAGCCGTACAAGATGGCAGTACAGCCCAACAAAGCAGTCGCAACTGCGGTACAAGGCAGTTCCAAGGGAGCTGTGGGATCTGCCGGGACAGTAAGAGGACCCTGCTATAACTGTGATCAACTCGGCCATTTCTCGAGGTTTTGTCCGTACCCGCCCAAGAAGAAGCAGCAGACTTATAATGCTAGAGTGCATAGTACAACAGTGGATGAAATTCCTGAGGGAGAGCCCGTCACTGCTGGTAAGTTTCCTGTCAACGAAAACCCTGCAGTTGTTCTATTTGATTCTAGATCATCGCATTCTTTTATGAGTCAAGCATTTGCACAGAAACATGAACAACTATACATAGAATTGGGGTATGGGTACCGTATAAGTTCAGCAAGGGCTGATGTTTTGACCAACCGGATGGTTCGAGGGGCAACCCTTGAATTAGGTAGCAGGAAGTTCTGAGTGAACTTGATAGTTATGCATGGGTTAGTCTTAGATGTCATTATAGGGATGAATTGGAAGAAGAATTGGGGAGCAGTCATAGATACTGGAGGTCGAGTACTTACCCTTAAGGATCCACTAGGTGAGGGTACTTTCCAAGTACCATTGCCTCGGAGAACAGACCTTATAAGTGTTATATGTGCTACGGTAGTCATTCCTATTCATCAGATTCCGATAGTGTGTGAATTTCCGGACGTATTCCCGGATGAGCTACCTGGTCTTCCGCCAGATAGGGAGATTGAGTTTGGAATTGAGCTAGTCCCTGGAACAGCTCCGATTTCAAGGAGGCCCTATCGGATGCCTCTAGATGAGTTAGCTGAGCTGAAGAAGCAATTAGAAGATCTATCAAAAAAGGGGTTTATTCGGCCAAGCAAGTCTGAATGGGGATGTCCCGCTTTGTTTGTGAAAAAGAAGAAAGAGGGCACGTTGAGAATGTGCGTAGATTATAGGCCACTCAATGCTGTGACCATCAAGAATAAGTATCCTTTACCACATATTGATGTTCTGTTTGACCAATTATCCAAGGCCAAGGTGTTCTCAAAAATAGATTTGAGATCCGATTATCATCAGATTAAGATTAGGCCACAGGATATACCGAAAACTGCATTTTCCACCAGATACGGGTTGTATGAGTATCTTGTCATATCTTTTGGCTTGACAAATGCTCCTGCATACTTTATGTTTTTGATGAATACAGTTTTCATGCCAGAATTGGATAAATTTGTGGTAGTGTTCATCGATGACATTCTGGTGTACTCCGAGAACGAGAAAGATCATGAAGAGCATCTGAGAACTGTCTTGACCAGACTTAGAGATCATCAACTGTATGCTAAGTTTAGCAAATGCGAATTCTGGTTGAAGGAAGTTCCCTTCCTTGGTCACATTCTGTCAGAGAATGGAGTTTCAGTCGATCCAAGTAAGGTGCAAGAAGTTATGAATTGGAAAGCACCAACCACAGTTCCTGAGATTAGAAGTTTCTTAGGACTAGCCGGTTATTACCATCGCTTTATACCAGATTTCTCAAAGATCGCCAAACCAATGACAAGCCTCCTACAGAAGGATCACAAGTTTGTGTGGATAGAGGAGTGTGAAGCAGCTTTCCACACTTTGCAGAAACTGTTGACCACTGCTCCTGTTCTAGCACAACCAGATATCGAGAAACTATTTGATGTGTTTTGCGACGCATCGAAGACTAGATTGGGTTGTGTTCTTATGCAAGAAAGGAGAGTCATAGCTTATGCATCATGTCAATTGAGAAAGCACGAGGTCAACTATCCAACACATGATCTTGAACTTGCTGCAGTTGTGCACGCCCTAAAAATTTGGAGACATTATCTACTTGGTAATGTGTGCAATATTTTTACGGATCACAAGAGTCTTAAGTATATCTTTACCCAACCAGAGCTAAATATGAGACAGCGCAGATGGTTGGAATTGATAAAGGATTACAACTTGAATGTGCAATATCATCCTAGTAAAGCCAATGTAGTGGTAGATGCTTTGAGCAGAAAGTCACATTACTTGAATGTGCAGCCATTACTTGAAGATGGGTTTGATCTAATGCATCCTGCTGTGTTACATAGTATTCAGATTAGTTGCTCTTTGGAAAGTAAGATAATAGAAGGCCAGAAAACTGACAAGGGGATATTCCACATCAAAGAGAAAATAAAAGAAAAGCCGTCTCAACACTTTAAAGTGGATGAACAGGGCGTGTTGTGGTTTGACAATCGTCTTGTGGTTCCCAAGGATCGAGAGCTTAGGAATAAACTCATGGATGAAGCTCACCTTTCTAAGCTATCTATCCATCCCGGAAGTAGTAAGATGTATCAAGAATTAAGATCTCGTTATTGGTGGACCAAAATGAAGAAAGAAATTATAGCATATGTTGTCAGATGTGACACATGTTGTTGAGTGAAAGCCATCCACATGAAACCTGCCGGTATGTTGCAACCCTTATCAGTCCCTAGTTGGAAGTGGGACGATATCAGTATGGATTTTATCACGGGTTTACCCACTACCCCAAAAGGATATGATTCAATTTGGGTAATTGTGGATCGTCTTACCAAGACCGCTCATTTCTTGCCTGTCAAAACAGATTATCGACCACCTCAATATGTCGAGAAGTATATCGCAGAAATTATGAGGTTGCATGATATACCAAAGACCATAGTGTCTGATAGAGGCTCACAGTTTACGGCTCATTTTTGGGAACATTTACACAAAGGCTTAGGAACTAGTTTGATTCGCAGTACCGCTTATCATCCTCAGACAGATGGTCAGACTGAACGAGTAAATGCTGTTTTGGAGGATATGTTAAGAGCCTGTGTATTGTCTTCCAAGGGATCATGGGAGTCATGGTTACCGTTAGCTGAGTTTTCTTATAATAATAGTTATCAAGAAAGCATCAAGATGGCCCCATTCGAAGCTTTATATGGCAGAAAATGTAGAACACCATTGAATTGGGTCGAGCCTGGTGATAGAAGGTATTATGGCATTGACTTTGTAGAAGAAGCCGAGAAGAAAGTTCATATTATTCAGCAGAATATGAAAGCTGCCCAATCACGTCAGAAAAGCTATGCAGACAAAAGAAGGAGACCCCTTGCATTTGAAGTTGGTGACTATGTTTATCTGAAAGTCATGCCAATGAAGAAGAAAAGGTTTGGAATCCGAAGAAAGCTTGCCGCGAGATTCGTAGGACCATACAAGATCTTGGAACAAAGAGGTCCAGTAGCCTACAAGTTAGAGTTACCTGAGACAATGAGCACCGTTTTCCTAGTTTTTCATGTATCACATCTCAAGAAATATTTGCGTGTTCCGGAGGAAAGAATAGAACCTCGAGGTATCCAACTCAAATCAGATTTGGTGTATCGTGAGCAACTAGTCCGGGTGTTAGACACTAAGGAACATGCTACTCGGAATAGTGTGGTGAAAACATACAAGATACAGTGGGATCATCATGATGAGGGAGATGCAACTTGGGAAACAGGAGAGTATCTACAAAAAGCTTATGAAGAATTTTATAACAAATGGTTCGTAACCCAAATCTCGGGACGAGATTTTTATAAGGGGGGAGGGCTGTAACACCCCTATGTTATGCCTACATTTAGGCACTGCAAATCACGCATATCATGCATCATCAAGCATCCAAATCATACATGCTTAATCATGTGCATACCAATTGAAACATTGTTTTGAAACATCTGAAACATGCATGAAACCTGAATGTTGCATACACCTGTTAAGAATTGTTTTGCCCTGAATTTTTCTTGCTAGGTTAGTAAAACATGTTTGGCTACTATTGTAAATCATCTAGAAATATTTAGTTCAATTTTTGGAGCAATGTTTGTATTCAAATTAATTCAAAATTTGGCTTCAAAAATAAATTCCAAAATTAGGGTTTTGAGCTAAGCGTGGACTTTGGTCTTACAATTAAAAATCTAGAAAGAATTTGGCTGTGGTCATAAAAGCAAAGTTGTAGAGAATTAAATTCTAAACAACTTTCATTTTTGGTACATTTTCAAAAGAGGTTATTTTCTTGCTCAAAATAATATTTGAAAGATGGCATTTAAAAATTCCTTGAAAATTTTATTTGGAAAAAGGATTTTTCTCCTTCGCGGGCCGCCGCCTCGCTTCTGGCCCGCCTGCCGAAGCCGGCCCAGCGCGTCAGTGAACTCGCCCGCGTGCGTCGGCCCACCTCGCGCGCTGGCCTACTCACGCCATCCCACGCTGCGCTCGCCTCGGCCCAGCCCCGCGCCGTTCCCCTGCTCGCCGCGCGCCCACGCACCGACCGCGGTAGAGAACTCCCGCCGCGTGGCGACCATGTGCTGGCGTCGCCCACCGCGTGGCAGCTGCGGCCTGACCCCACGCCCGCCTACACCTGCTGGTGCCCATGCGCTCACTCACTCCCGCCCGCGCTGCCCTCCTTCTCCTCCAGAGCTGAGAGCCCCAAGCTCTGCACTCGCCACGCCCGCAGCTCCGCCGACGTCGAGCTCCCGCACCACCGCGCCATTCCTCGATTCCTCCCGCCCGCAACTCCGCCTCGCCCTCCTTCAAGTCGCGCTCGAGCTTGCACCGCCTTCCGAGCACAGGTTGAGCTTCCCCGCGCCTTGCCACCGACGGCCATGGCGCCGCCGTGCTCGGCCACCATGGAAGTCGTCTTCCTTCTCTTCTCCAGCCTCGCCTAGCTACCCTACCGCACTCGCTTCTCCTCGCACATCCCGTGCGCTCGCCAGCTCTCACTACCATGGCCGGAGATGGCCGCCGGCCTCGTGGCCGAGCCGCGCCGCTGTGCCAGCGCGCACACCGGCGAGGCCTCTGCCTCAGCCAGCCAGCCGGGCCGGCCAGGCCGAGCGGCCATGGGCCGAAGCCCTGCCAGGCCGCCACGCTCCCCTTTCGCTCGGGCCGCGCAGGCTGGTTGTGGCCGTGGGCCAGTTCATTTCCACGGGCCGGCCCAGTAGGAGTAGAAATAATTCGTTTTCAATTTCTCTTTGTTATTTGAAAATAGAAATAGTTTGGAAAATGTTTGGGTACTCAAATTTGCTCCAAATTTGTTGAAACAAATTTTGCTAGGTTCCTTATCATCAGATCTACTTGAGAAAATTATTGCATGTCATTTTTGGGATACTTTTCTGTAGGATTTTATTTAATCATGGATATTGCTAATAACTTAAAAAATATGTAGAAAAATCTATAGTCTGCAGACAAATATGATTTCAAGTTTGTTAATCTTCTTATGTCATGTACTTCCTAGGAAAAATATGTTTCATGCATGTGCTGTGGAAAACTTTGGAGGTGTAGTTCAAGTACCTTTAATGGCTGATTTTTGTTATTTTTGCTAGAGAGCAAACTTTGTATAAAACATGCATGTGATAATTTTTGTACAGTCATTGTATGCTATGAAGAACCTAGGAAAAATATTAATTCTGTTGTTTGACACCTTTCACAGTTCAAAGTATTTTTATGTACAAAATCATGCCATAGTTTATGATTTTTGTGTAGGCTAATCCACTCATTCAATTATCATGAAAATCTGATGGTAGTCTACTTAGAGTAGTACCATGCTACTGTAATTTTCTCAGATTTTTATAAGCACCAGAAATATAGATTTCTGTTGTAGCCCCAATTTAAAAGGAATTAAAAGAATCCTCTTTAATACAAGGTTAGTTAATAATAATAGCTTTGGTGTATCTTTGAAGCATTTCATAAGATATGTTGACTTAACATATTAGTAGTAGAAGAGAATGTAGTAGATGACATGTGCTTGTAGTATAGTTTCTTGGATGATGTTGACTACCTTGCATTTAAACATATCTATTGCATTCATCTCCTTCGATGCACCGTTTGCATAATCACTTACGCGCATTGCATCATACAGGATCGCAAACCGAGAACCCAGTCGTCATACTCGAGGAGCCCGAGGAGCAGCTCGAGGTGTAGCAGCAGGAAGTGCCAGAAGCCGACGAGGAGGACGTTGAGGAACTTCCGGAGTGCCCCGATCACCGCCCGAGCTCCTTTGAGAGAGGCAAGCCCCAGAGCATTTTTCTCCCGGTTTGCAATTATTTCATTAAATGCTTTACTTTAATTGATGCATTACGTTTAGGAGTTGTTTGCAACCGTTGCTGCATTATACCTTGTTTACCTTTGTTATACTATATCCTTGTTACCCTGGTATCCGCAGTCGAGTCATTGCTTAGCTGGCTTAGACCGGTAGAAGTCGGGTGATTTCCTGTCATCTGCGAGCTATAGGTGGTTATCTGGATCTGCTTGGATGACTATAAAGTCATGGTATAACTAAGTGTTAAATGAAGTTGAGACCGGATGGAGACTTGCAGAGTTTCGGACTGTAGTGTTTTCCGTCTGTATCGATTAAGGACCGACCGTTGTTGGGCCTCGAGTCATGTTGAACGCATGCCTTACATTTAGCTGGCCGGATAAAGTACCTTTCGACCGCGAAGCTGGGAGATTTTTTGGGCCGAGTAGATTGCCCGCAACGCACTGTGCCGGAGCAGGTGTGGTAGGACACGGGGGCGGGATGATAAGACCAAAGTGCAGTCGGTCAGCCCCTGGGTACATGTGGTTCCTAGCAAACTCGAGATTCCTAGAAAGTTGACTCGGTGATCAATATCTCACTTTAGTAGGTGAGTGTGGTTTGTGTAAGGAATAAATCACCAGCTGGTTAGGAATCGATTCGAATCGCCATCGCTCCTGGATAGTGAGCACTTGACTTGAGTTACTTCATCGTAGTAAATGTTATGGAACACTTGGATAGTTATAATGAATATGACAGTATGGAAGTTGTTTAATGATCATTGGTTATCATTATCTGCTTAATCACATATTTACTCTAGTATAGGTGCAATCTAGTCAACAGGTTAATAATAATTAACTTGGCAATAATGCTTTTCAAAAGGTTCTTGAAATGCTAAAAATGCTTCTTTTTGCAAATGAGTCAGCTACCCTACTATAAAGCCCTTCATAATCCTTGGTGTCACTTATTTTCGGTTATGTCGGGTAAGTCTAGCTGAGTACCTTCTCGTACTTAGGGTTTTATTTCCACTTGTTGCAGATGGGCAGATGTATTACGGCTACTGTATCAACTGCCTTTATCCTGCGATGGGTGATGCTTAGGACCATGGGCATGGTCATTCCTTACGTCTCGTCTGATGCTTTTGTTGGAGATGATCATTCGCTGGCACTATATTAAAACTCCGCGTGAGTGTGTGTGGTTTGAACAAATGACTTCCGCTACTTTTATTCGAACTGGTTCTATAATAACTATGTTGAAACTCTGATATATCTGAGACTGTGAACTTTTATGTAATATGTGATGGTGACCGCTAAACTTATTACGATCTTGGCTGGAATGGAAGTTAGTTTGAAATTCTTCGTGATTTCACGGACTACCAGGTTATACGGGCTTAAGTTTGCTAAATCGTCTGCCCTGGCGGATGATTTTCTTACTTAATTTCGTATAATTGGTCGGTTCTGTTACAGCAGACACACTAAACATGAGTCGTCGAATTTGGATGAGTAATAAGAGAGAATGGCTAAGAGATAATCTGGTGCATCCGTTTTGATGGTGTTATATTTTCTGGGTGTATTCATGGGTGTGGATGTAGCATAGGTCATGACTATGAAGCAGATATTTATTGTGTGGCTGTAGATTTATTGTAACTGGTGTATTATAGGGTAGGATAGATGTATTATAGGGTGGGGTAGATTTCAACAGTACCAAGAGAAAACTGAAGGACATGGAGAGCCCATTTTGCCAAAACTTTTCTTTTCTGCAAATCCCCCATAAAAGTCATAAGGCGATACGTGGTTTTTAGAAAATGGTGAACTGTTGATTGTTGTCAAGTTGAACCCTAGTGGAACTGATAAAACTCAGTGAAACCTAGGTTATGCAACACTGCAACTCGAATGTTCTGCTCGGGGAAGGGATCTATGGTTCATAGAAATGTGGGAATAGGAAAAGCTATGTATCCTCGATTTAAGTCGCAAAAGAGGGAGCTTGAACTCATTACCTGAGCCATCACAACCTTGGTAAGCACTAGAACGATTGTGTTCAACAACGCCTCCACCATCAGTTGGCGTTCCGCTACAAATACGAGCTTCAGCACCTCTATAAAAGCGGAACAATGGCAAGACACAGACATTGAGCCTCTTACAGATCTGTGCCTGTTCATTATAGTTAACCATAAGAAATTGCAGTCCTGGTTGCATCTCGGCAAATTGATGTACCTTTGTGGAAATTTGATAAAAAGGTATTATATCAATGTAATTTTATGTAGGACATGTATTTCTTTCTCCTTTTGATAATTGTAAAATTGTTGAATCTCCTGCTTGTCTTCTTTTACCTTAAGAGTGTAGGGCCTTACAAGCTCCACAACTAGGTGAAATTTCCGTAGCAATAAGGAAATTACCTTCTTGGGATCTTTTGGTACAGTTCTGGCGATCTGCCAACCAGTTGAAGCAACCTTTTCTCTGGGCATGAACTGCTTTTCTGACACCAAGTCACATTTTTCGCAGCAAGTCACATTTTTTAGCAGCAACCTTTTCTGACACCAAAGAGATGAGTCTTGTTCACAAAAGACTCATTTTCTCAGCAGAAAGCTGAGAACTGTCAACATATTTTTAGCAGCAAGTCATATTTTTCGCTTCATGATTCAGATTCACTCTAAGGCACGCAGCGTTCAAATGATAAAATAAGAAAATTACAATGAGTGCTGTCAGGAGAGAACTATTATATTGAATTGTAGTAACCACAAAAACAGAGTTAATCAGAAAGTTCTAAATGCCAAGCACAAATTGGTCAGTTGAATCTTAACAAAGAAAACCCATCTTGCCATTAACTATACAGAATCTTAGTGCAGCTCCAAGCAGATAAGACATATATCTTCTTCATTAGCAAACATCCATGTTCGAAACACAGCTGCTTATCAATCATCACTCTGGGGAATTCACAATGGGCAACGGCATGACAACTTACAGGAACACAGCAGGAAGCACTAGCAGTAACCGTGACAACCAAGGAGAGGAAGTATCTCACACCTAGTCACTGTTCGCCTAAACGGTCGTTTAGCCCGTTTACACACCGTGTAAACGCTACACAGTGGTGCGCCGTTTCGGTTTAATCACCCGCTTACCCCGTTTAATTAGCCGTTTAGCCCGTTTAATGGGACGTTTTGCCCGAATAATGGCTAAACGGTAGGTGACCGACTGTTTATCGTTAAGCGTTTAGAAAAACATTGACCTAGTGCGACAGCTGCTGTGACACCGGCGCGTACCATCGGTCGACCTCGGCGCCGGCGTTGTCCTCAACCTTGTGCAGCACGTGCAGGATGACGAGGACGAGGCCAATGAGCAACGAGGAGAGGATGTTGGCGGTGGGAACTCTCAGCAGGGGCCGCTCACGTCAGGCGGGGGCGGCGGGGAGGAGGGAGGAGCGACGGGTGCGGGCGAGGATAGGCCGGTGGCGGCTAGGGCTTGTGCGCAGCCTTGCGTCCTTCGGCGTCGCCGCGATGGGGTTCGGGTGCGTGTGGGCGAGGGGTGCCGGGGGGGAGGAGGGAGGAGCGACAGGTGATGGCGAGGGCAGGCTGCCAGCAGTGGCGCCGCGTGATGGCGAGGTCGAGGGCGAGGCGGCCGCGGCTAAGGCCGATGGCAGGGAAGCCTCGCGTCCACAGACCTGCTCGCGTCCTTCGGGTGCGCGTGGGCGAGGCGTGCGGGTTCGGGTGCACATGGGGGAGGGTGGCGGGGGGAGGGGAGCCGCAATTACCATATTAACCTTCACTCATAAAATTAATTAGCGCTAATTAATTACTTAGGAACCAAGAGGAACCAAAAAGTACCCCCAACCACTGTAAAAGAGCTCATCATATATACCTGTGCAGTTATATCTATATCTAAATCTACTTTACTGGAATATTGGATTTCTTGCTGAAGTCGTGGAAGGTCGGTGTGTCTGATATTGCAATGGGTTTGTGTGATGAACTTTATTTTTTTACGTGAATGAATTGCATTCCCTCCTTGCTTCATCGCTGATCAGCATATTGACCTGAGTCTTAGACTGTCTCCAACGGAGTTGGCAAAACATAAAATGCGTCATCCACAGTGGTTTTAGGTGATTGAATCAGGCTCCAACCGAAGACGCAAATAGAGCCCCCATTTTGCGTTCCAGGCGATTCAAAACACAAAAAAGCGTCTCCTTTCTTCACGACGCAAAATCGCCGGGTGTGCTCCTCTCTTCCTCTTCTTGGCTAGCGGCGGTAGGGGCAGAGGCCGCGCCATGGGGCTGGAGGACGAGCTCGCCGTGGGGTTGGTGGACTAGCTCGCCGCGGTGAGGCTGGGGCCGAAGCTCGCCCGCATGGTGGCGGCGGGTCCAGATCTCGCCGAGCACAGCGACGCCAGAGCTCGCGCTATGAAGCTAGCTGGCACGACGACGGCCGCCCCGGACCCTACTCCTCTTCTTCCTCAACGCCGGCAGCCACTCCCTTCTTCCTCAAGCTCCTCCTCGTACAACGGCGAGGCGCGGCCGTCGGAGGGCACAGGCGGGTCCGCGTTCTGGCGGGGTCGTGGGCCAGCGGCGGTGCTGCTGCGCCGGGGTGCCACACCGCACGACCGTCAGAGGGCGCAGGCGGGGTCGCGGTCCGGTGGTGGTGCCACGGTGCCGCGCTGAGCGGACAGCGGAGGTCGCACGGGAGGCGGCAACCGCCGGAGCGCGTTCGTGCGGCCGTGCCGCAAAGCTGGGGCGGCGTCAGTCCTGCCGCCTGTTGTGCTCCCCTGCCGTGGGGCTGCACCAGGGCGAGGTGCCGGGGAGGGCGAGGTGCCGAGGAGGGCGGAGTCGGCAGAGCATGCGAGGTGTTTTTTTTGCTGTCTCGAGGGCGAGGAGGGTGGAGCCACTGCCTTCTGCCTTTTGCGTCCGTTGTTGGAATCGTCGAGTTTTGGGGGCGCGGCCTTTTTTCGGTGCGCGACCTAAACCCAGGAATGCCTCTTGTATTTGGGTACGCACCGTTGGAGACAGTCTTATACAGATTTAGCCTGGCATGTACGTTGCAACCTCTGCACACTAAGGCCCCGTTTGGGCGTGCTCTGGCTCCTACACTGTAGCGACACTGTAGCCGGAGCCGGAGGAGCCCAAAAAACGAGCTTCTCCCCCTCAGAACGACTCTGTGAGAGAGGAAATGAAGAGAGAGAAAACCGGCTCCGATGAACAATGTCCGCACAGGACGTGAACAATGTCGCAGCAGAGGGAGCCGGAGCCGCTCGGAGCTGCACCAAAGATGGCCTAAATTTTACTGACGGGTTGCACAGTTACCGGCCTACAAAAAAAATGCATGTAAATTCAGAACAAAGATAAGTTGATGTGGTGTTCTGACTGTAACTACGATAAGAACTTGTCATGTGCGTCTCTTGAGAAGTTGGGCCCTTTTTCTTGACTACACATATCAGACCTAGGTTTTTTTTTTTCCTTTTGCCTTTTAGTGCTTGTTTAGTTCTCAAAATTTTGCAAAAATTTTTAAGATTTCCCGTCACATCGAATCTTTGGACGCATGCATGAAGCATTAAATATAAATAAAAAATAAAACTAACTACACAGTTTAGACAAAATTCACGAGACGAATCTTTTAAGCCTAATTAGACTATGATTTAACACTAATTACCAAATAACAACGAAAGTGCTACAATATCATTTCTCAAAAAATTTCGCCAACTAAACAAGGCCTTAGAATATATGTGGTTTGTGAACCCTCAAATGTACCCCTTTTTTAGGCAAAGGTGAAATTCTGCCCGTTAAATCTTTAGATATCCACCACGACCAAGTTGAATGATTGCAAATAAGATTAAAATAGTGGGTCCACACTGGTATTTTTCAACTTTTTACAATTATGGTAGCTATCACAAAACCATTGCCACACTGATTTAGAAAGTTAACTAATTGTGGCTAGTTCGTAGTTTAATGTCAAGATTGTTATCCTACGTACCTTTTATACAAATTTCCACTTGAAATATGTACTTCCTAGTAAACTATGTCCTCCTATACAACTTTTGTCATACAAATTGTGCATAGCATATCAATAACAAATTTTTGCAAGGCAGTACAGCATTAAATGTGTAGAGTCAAAACCAGACGCTAGACATGCCACTAGTCAAAAACCCCTAGATTACGAACTTTTTTTTTGCAAGTAATCATTTGAATCCCTGATGCTTTGCATATATATTTAGGGTGTGGTATATTCAGCTATTTATCAATAACCTTAGTGGGCAAATGGGCATCGGTGCATAAAGCAAACTTAATTCCTTTTTTCTCGCTCAAGATAACCTTTTATGCGCCTGAGTTTTGTGACTCCCTTAAGATGACCTAGAACTCTATAAAATCTAAATGCATAGATCATGTGCAAACTTTTATCATAATCAAGAGCACTGCATTAAGAGTGCGTTTGGTAGGGATTCATTTTTTTTCTAAAAATATTTTAGATTTAAATTCTTACTAGAAATGTCTCTCTGCTGAATTGGAATTACTTCGTGTAACTGTTTGGCTAGCTTATTGGATTCTTGAAAACTAGAATTAGAATCAAGAAAAAAAAATCAGGTTTTAGGTGTTTCTCTGGACTAATACCAAAACAAGAGTTGAGGTCCAGGTGACTCTCCCTAAAACGTTTATCTTTTTGTGGTGTTTGGCAATGATTCTTGTGATTGAGAATATGAAAGCTACCGAACGCGCTCTAAACATAGTGTTGCGATTGTGTTTGCCACTCTAAACATTTCTCGATCGTAAGGACATCTCTGATCGTGACATATAAGCTAGCTTAAGTATATTATTTTATATTTATTTTAATAGAAAAAAAGAGAAAATCTATTTTTCTATCACGAGTTAGTCTCATGCGCATATATTTTAAGATTATGGGAAGTTATTATTTGAGGTTATTCACAGTATAAGCTACAAAACTTAAAGTTATATTAGAGCTAACAACTATTCGTATTATTGAATCCAAAATATTGAAGAGAGAAAACAATCGCAAGCACAACTGAAAAACTATTCGGCAAATGCAACGGTGAATCACATGTCAGAAGTGGGACCCCGCCCTCTTGTTCTACTGGCACCCCGCCGCATCGAGACCATAATATCGTGGCGCCGTATTAGGCGGCGCTCAACGACCTCCAACGCCAGCACCAATCCAAGCAGGCCGAGGTGGACAGGCTCAAGGAGAAGCTTGCGGTGGCCACCAGCCGCCGTAACGGGCGCCACTACCACCACCTTCACCTCCTGTGCCGAGCAGGCCCGCGCAGCGACGCGGGCGCTCGCGGGGCACCTCACGCACCTGATGCGCGCCGTGGGGCTGGAGCTCGCGACGGCCACTCGATCGCTCACCAAGATCCCGGTGTCCTCCCCGCAGCTGGCCAAGCACGCGCTGGAGGCGCACGTCACGTGCGCCCTCCTCGGCGGCTTCGAGCACGAGTCCTTCTACCTGGACGGCTCCCTCTCGTCGCTGTTGGACCCGGCCGCAGTTCCGGCGAGAGGTCGAGCGAGGAAGGGATAGAGATAGAAGAAATATATGAGGGTCAAAAATGTTATTTCTCGTAGCCGGTCTATGCTGTCAGGTCGAGTTGGCGTGCCACGTCAACTGAAAATGGCAAGAATGTATCAAATGCTCTATCTCGATGGTAAATATGTAGGAGCAATTTTAAGAGTGCTACATGAGAGGTTATAATGGTAAAAAGTTAAATATCCTTAAACTTTTCCACGTGTTCAAAACCTCTCTCTCTCTCTCCTCTCCTCTCCCTTTCTCTCTCCTCCGCCTCCCCCCTCCCCGTCTCGCGATCTCCACCTCCCTCCCTCGCGACCCCCGTAACCCACTTCCGGGTGGGATCCCACATCGCCGCCGGCGGACCCGCGCCTCCCTCCCTGCCTCCCTCGCTACCCGTCTCCCCGCCCCGCGCTGCCCGCGTCACGCCGGACATGACGACCTCGCCGCCGCCCGCCGAGGTAAGCGTGTGCGAGGGGGAGATGTCCTCCCGCCTCAGCCTCCGTTCATTTCCCGACTCCTCCCGCGGGACCTGCCCGCCGCATCGGCCCGCGATGCCGCGCGCATCCCGGCCGTCTGGCGCGGCGGGCACCCTTGCCCTAGGGCTCTGGGGTCGGTTTACGGGTCGGAGTTCTGGCGTCGCGTGTAGGGCTCGCCGTGCCCCCGCGCGCGCGTACGGAATTCTAGGGTTTGGGGTTTTGATGCCTCCGCCTAACGTTGGAGTAATGGATCTGAGATTGTGCCTCGTGTTTTTCTCGCAGCAACAACAACAGCAGGAGGAAGAGGAGGTGCTGGTACCGCACGGCCCGCAGCAGGAGTTGCCCAATGGAGCACAGCCAATGGAAGGTCTGGTTGGCACATCTCGTCTAGAGATTAGTTCAGTGGGCTCATGTTATTATGGGTCTGCCAGCTAGTTTAGTTGATGTTCTGTGACTTGTGGTGTGTAGATACTCAAGCCAGCTGCCTAGATAGGCTGCATTTTGCTGTCTCCTATTTGCTACGATATTTTATCAGCCTGCTGTTCATGAGTGGTGTTGCTGCTGATTATTTTATTCTTTTGCGCAAATGGCGCCATTGTAAGTGCTGTGGCCAGAGTTATCGCTGTATAACACACATCATGATTGTTTATTTGCTTGTTCTATGATATGGTATTGCTATTCTGTATGGAGCTATCACCTCTTATGTAGTCTGTTCGTTTTGTTATGCATTCATTTGTAGCTTAGATTAGATATTGTATATGTGGGTGTTACTAGATTATTATTGTTATACTTCGAGGTGTTAAGTTGGGTTAAAGCTGGATAGAGTGTGTGTGCCCACTCATTTGATGTCTTTATGTTGATGGAAGTTTTTTTAACTGTCATACAGTAATTGCAGGATTGACCGTAGTTGTGTTTTCATATGCAAAACCACATTGACATGAGAACTTTTCTAAGCGTGGGGGTGCATTTTCGGTTACTATTTGCAGTCGGTTAGAGATGCATCTGCTTGTTCTGTACAAAACGATTTTGAGCATTTATGCACCATAGATAGACTTGGACTCTTTTGTTGTTTTCTTTGCTGCTTTTGTCATATGTGGAATTTGAGTTTATCAGCTATTTATGATTTCTTCTTTTGATCGTGCCAGTTGTGCCTGCTGAGCCAGCTGCTACTGTGGAAAACCAACAGATAGAGGATCCACCAATCTCGAGATTTACTTGGACCATTGAGAATCTATCAAGAGTTAGCACGAAGAAGCTCTACTCCGAAATTTTTGTTGTTGGAGGCTACAAGTGGTAAGTGCCTATTGCTTTCCATTTTACTCCGAATTAGTATCTCTATTTAATTTTACCTTTTTTGGTATTGGTAATTGATGTAGTATTTTCTGTTTTGCAGGCGAATTTTGATTTTCCCTAGGGGAAATAATGTTGAATTCTTATCTATGTATTTGGATGTAGCTGATTCTGGAGTCTTGCCCTATGGATGGACTAGATATGCACAATTCAGCCTCTCCGTGGTTAATCAGATTCACAACAAGTTCACAATAAGAAAAGGTCCATCCTTTTATCATGCCCTTGTTTTTCAACGTAACACATGCCAAAATATTGATTGGGTTCTATACTTTGAGGTTTCAGTAATAAACTTAGGTGTCTGACTTTTAATTCTCGCAGAAACACAACATCAGTTCTCTGCTCGAGAAAGTGATTGGGGTTTCACTTCATTTATGCCGTTGGGTGAACTCTACAACCCCAGTAGAGGTTATCTTGTAAATGATACTTGTATAGTGGAAGCTGAAGTTGCCGTGTGTAAAGTTGTTGATTATTGGAGTTATGACTCTAAAAAGGAAACTGGCTATGTTGGTCTTAAAAATCAGGGTGCTACCTGCTATATGAATTCTCTTCTTCAGACGCTGTACCACATTCCATATTTCAGAAAGGTACAAACGAGAAAATCACATGTCATTGCTCCTCTGCTCAACCTGCTTGGATAGATACAGCTAACTACAGATATCTCTTGCCAGGCTGTTTATCACATGCCCACCACCGAGAATGATATGCCCTCGGGAAGCATCCCGTTAGCTCTACAGTCACTCTTTTATAAGTTGCAGTATAATGACAGCAGTGTCTCTACAAAGGAGCTCACAAAATCATTCGGGTGGGACATGCATGATTCATTTATGCAACATGATGTCCAAGAATTGAACAGAGTTCTTTCCGAGAAGTTGGAAGATAAGATGAAGGTTTGACGTCTGTAAGGTCTTTCCTTTTTATGTCCTCCGCTGTTGTTTACTGAACCGTTGTAGCTCTGACTGAATTATGCTTGTAAAAATGTTGATTCAAGGGAACTGTTGTGGAGGGCACAATACAACAATTGTTTGAAGGGCACCACATGAACTATATTGAGTGTATCAATGTGGATTTCAAATCAACAAGAAAGGAATCCTTCTATGGCAAGTGATGATGTTGTTTCCACATGAGTAGCAAAGTTTAAACTGGACTGTTGTTTAACCTAGTTGTATATTCTAATGCAGATCTCCAGCTTGATGTCAAAGGTTGTCAGGATGTCTACGCTTCATTTGATAAGTATGTAGAAGTAGAGCGTCTGGAAGGTGACAACAAGTATCATGCCGACAAGCATGGCCTGCAGGTTAGTATTATGGATCCTATGGTAGTTAAGCCTCTTTCTCTTAGGCAGCATGACCGTATAATCACAGGTCCATTGAAAAATATCAAGCTGAATCTAACCAAGCTCGCATTTATTTAACAGTTAGTACCTAAATAGAATCGCTGAGATAAGGACAAACTTTTTTCTTAAAGCAACTCAGGGAATGCTACTCAATACCATAATTCATTCAAATGATGTTTATGTAGTTTGTGCTAGGATGCATCAAGGTGTAAAAGGGTACATTGAAAGTGCTAAATTATTTACCAAGCAGTTAAGTGAAGCGTAAAGGTCATATTGTGCATCCTCAAAGTTCGAACTTTCTAACATTTTAAGGCTATCATAACATGACATATAACATTGTCCAGAGTGGGTATATTTGTGGGGTAGTGTAATCATAGCACATGCTCGTATTTGTTTCTCATCTTGTTGATTTGAGACTTTATGATGTTACTGATCGGACCTTAGGGCCCTCTGTGGTCTCAGCACCTGTTTCCATAATTTTACTCTGTATATGCACACACAGACTCCTTAAGAACCCAGGAATTAGCAAATTAATCCATGCTGTAAAAAACTCACCAACCTAAGAGTTACTGGGTGGCATTGTGAATTTCAGTCTGTGGACTCAAACCTGGGTGGTGGCTATGTACGTCCTAGACCTTCCACCAACTGACCTAGGCTTGGTTCCTAAAGTAATCCACCCTTATTTACCAGCTTAAACCAATATATAATAAATTGAGCTACTGCTTATGGCATCCCGCAAATATCTGACAAGTGGCAACCAAAAAACCTCATTTATCATTTCACTGTATGTTTCTTCTTTACAGAAATTCTGTTCTTTCAGGATGCGAAGAAAGGAGTTCTTTTTATCGACTTCCCTCCTGTTCTGCAACTTCAGCTAAAACGTTTTGAATATGATTTCATGCGTGACACGATGGTGAAGGTTCGTATCAGTGCACTAAATAGTTTTCCTTTTCTTCCATCAATTAATTTGTTTTTCAGGATTTCACAAGCTCTTTAGTCATGATGATATATGACTATGTATTCTTAGCTTAAGCAGAAATCTTAGAGGTGCTTAACATAAACAGAAATACTGCATAATGTGGGCATTGGGTTCATTCTATTTTGGTTTGTCTGGTGTGAATGATGTCATCCGGATTTGGCACTGTTTGTTGGTAGTTTTCGATGATTACTTTGATTCCTATGTACTGGATGAAGCAATTTTAAATTATTTTGGTCAAGTGAAACATAGGCTGCCATAAAAAATGACTATATATTGTGATAATGCGTTGCACTGCTACCATGGGGAAATGGGTCAATGATATCTTCTAGGGCGATCGATAAAATTATTTTAGTAAATGTTAGCCGGAAAATCTGTGTTGATTAAATACTAACCCATGCATCTGGCTGTTACATTTGGAATCCACAGTAACCATATGGAAAAGCCTAGCCTTTCTATCTTTTGTTTCCTTTGAAATATTAATTTTGGTGATTTGTCAAAGCATCTCCAATAGTTCCCAAAAAACAATTGGTAAATCAATGAGTTTTCCAAGTGGATAAAAAAGTTTGGAGCACATTTGTTGTGTTCCTCCAACCGTTTCTAAAATCTCGCTCCTAAAAGATAGAAGGCAATTTTACATCAGGAATCCTGGACAACTTTTCAAATCACCCCAACCACTTCTATACTTTCTATCTCGCTTTGTACCTTTGCATTGGGAACCCTGTCCTACTCCTTATTCTTCCCCACGTCCTTCCACCTCCAGATAGGCTGATTGGCATGCACGTGTATATTTCCACGTGATTGGATCGATTTTTCCAAGTTTAAAGATTGGGAGTTGAGATAAGGAGTTGTCGGAGAGCGGTTTTTTTTCTTTTCAACCTTGCCAAAAAAATCAAGATTGGGAGTGGGTTTTGGAAACTCTTGGAGATGCTCTCATTTTGGACCTGTGCACCACTGTTTAGATGATATTAACAAGTGTGTGCGCTTGAAAATGAAGTTGCAATAACATGACTTCATTCGAATGCTGACCTTTTTAGATAATGCATCTCCAAATTTATGTTTATATGCATTAAGTTTTCAAAGTGCATTTTTCACATTTCAAACATCAGTAAAGCCTTTTTATCACAAGCAAGCTGAGTAGACTTGAGATTAGACCCAACAAGCAAGCTGAGCAGGCTCGATTAGACCCAACAAGAGCAAACACTAAAAGAGGAGGATAAAAGGCTCTTAAAATCATAGTCACGTAAAATGGGTTCAAAAGCATCGACCCTCAACCCGGGTTCGTTGACCCCGACCCAGATTCACTGGGTTCATTTTCGACCCAAAGTGTAAAAATCTCTCGCAAGTAGCGTACCACATTCCGTGACCCCGTGCCTCGACCCCATCGACCCAGAAACTTTATGATATGCAGAGAATTTCAGGTCATGGAAGTTGAAGAAGTATATGCTAAAATCTGATTACAGTGCGAAAAAAGTTTTATGCTCATATATAATTTGTAATATCCTACACTCGCCAGATACACATTTTTTCTTCTTTTTTCTGTTCTTTCATGTGAAAGTATTACTCATCTTGGGCTTGCATAAACAAAATGTGTTTATATGCAACAAAGTTCCTAAAGTATTTTGCTTTATTGTGACCATGTGACGTTTATCCTAAAATATTTTTAGTTTTTAGCATGTTAAGGTACTTACCGTCCGTTGTGAACCACAGATAAATGATCGCTATGAATTCCCACTTCAATTGGATCTTGATAGAGATGATGGAAAATTTTTATCTCCTGATGCTGACAGGAATGTGCGTAATCTTTATACCCTTCACAGGTTAGTAAATTTTCTGTTTACTTACATGCATTAAGATTTTAAATCTTAGTGGTTAGAGATGCTAAGCATTGATATACTGGCTATCTGTTTCCAGAAGTGATGCTTGTGAATTTCTGGCCTTACGATATGGCCTGTCCCTGGACTCTGATAATCACAAATGAGATGATGCTGACATAGAACATAGTTATTGATATGTGTTGCTTGGATTTTGTAGCTTGTCATGTGTTGTTGTTGATTAGATAAACAGCCATGGTTAGGGGGGGGGGGGGGGGGGGGGGGATTCGAACCCTAAACCTTGCTCTGTTACCATGTTACTAACCTTTAATGTTTCAGAGTTTAATCTGACCCTTTGGGATAATAGTCATATATATAGAATTCCTTATGGGCCATATAGGCCTTGACATGCTTAACAGTCTTCTTAAAACTTAAAAGGTGTTAACTGGATGCAATTTATGGTGATGCATTTCTGTTAATAATTATATCGGTGCAGCTCATAACGATTACTCTTACAGTGTTCTTGTCCATAGCGGTGGTGTTCATGGTGGACATTATTATGCTTTCATACGACCTACCCTTTCTGATCAATGGTATGCCTGCTTCATCTTAGAAACATCTTGCACATACTTCTTTGATCACTAGTTCATTTCATCATGTCGAGTATTCACTGGAGCAAAATATTCCCAGGTTCAAGTTTGATGATGAGCGTGTGACAAAAGAAGATGCAAAGAGGGCACTGGAAGAGCAATATGGTGGTGAGGAGGAGGTATGTTACAATTTATAAGGCTACAATTATTGTCTTCGGTATCTCACAAACATCGAACTTATCAATTCCGTTTTGCAGCTACCTCAGACAAATCCTGGCTTGAACAACACTCCCTTCAAGTTTACTAAATATTCAAATGCATACATGCTTGTGTACATTCGTGAAAGTGACAAGGACAAAATTATCTGTAATGTGGATGAGAAAGATATAGCAGAGCATCTTCGGGTAAACTGTCCCCCAAGATTTGAGTTTCATTGTGTCTTCTTTTGTTGGCTCTAATACTTAAATCTGCTCTCAGATTAGATTGGAAAAGGACCGTGAAGAGAAGGAATGCCGGAAGAAGGAAAAAGCTGAGGCACACCTCTATACCATAATCAAGGTATCTCAGTCAACCTTCTGTGCATAGAGCATGAATTGTCATAGCTTCAGCATCATTTTTTGTTTTGTTTTGTTATCTTACACCCCTGTTATATAGGTTGCAAGGGATGATGACTTAAAAACTCATATAGGGAAAGACATATATTTTGATCTTGTTGATCATGATAAAGTCCCAAGCTTCCGTATCCAAAAGCAGATGACCTTTGTTCAGTTCAAGGTAATTACATGATGTGAGGGTGTATCTTAGCATGTCCTATCAAAGGAATATGATATATCTTCAATCTGCTGGCTGTTACTCAAGGACTCAAGTAGGTTTACCAGTGTCACACGTTACTGCTAAAAGCACATTTGAGTTTATCTCAGGCAGACCAACTTCCTGTTCATAGTTCACTAAAAGAATTTAAGTGCTCATAAGCTTTAAATGGTGCAATAATAGATTGCCTTTAAGAAATGTGTTTTGTTGCCCTTTTTCACACCTTAGGAGTTAGGGTTTGTTTGCTGCACTCATAGTCTCATACTCACCTCAATCCACGTGTGTAGGAGTGGATCGAAGTGGAAATTAGTTAACTTTCCACCCCAATACACTCCAAGACACGTGGATTGAAGTGAATACGAGTGTAGCCAAACAAGGCCTTAAGGAATCATTTGATGGTTGATCTAATAAGAAATTTTCATTGTTGATATATGATAGAATTTCATAGTTGCCATACTGATTACTCATCCATGAAGTGCTTTACAGGAGGAGGTAGCAAAAGAGTTTGGCATTCCTACACAGTTTCAACGATTTTGGCTGTGGGCCAAGCGACAAAACCATACTTACCGACCTAACAGGCCATTGTCTCCTCAAGACGAAGCGCATACTGTAAGATGATTTCGTTACACATTGAGTTGGACAAAACACAAAAGGATGCCTTGGCAATCATTCCTTTCTAGCTTTTTTTTTTTTATGTATATTGTGCTGCACTCTCGGGGAAGCATTTTGATTTAAAGAATACCCACCACAAACACAAAAGAAAGAAAGAGTCTGTTACCCTGTTTTTAGGCCATCTGTGTCGTGCTTGGAATGCTGCATGATGCACACTAATTTTACAAATGTGTATTTGTTGGAATGCTGCATGATGCACACTAATTTTACAAATGTGTATTTGAATCATCAGTTTCTCATACTGTTTTGTGAAGTATGCTTCTTTTGGATGTTAAGGTCCTGATTTTCTTTAGTTTGATTAGTACTTATTAAGCGATGGTATCATACATGCAGTATATGAATTAGTTCAACATCATTAATAGTTTACATAGCAATGACATACTTTGTTGCTGTTCTAGCCGTTGGAAAATCCGTATGCCTTTTCTCGAACTCAGTTTTACTGTGGGGTTTATTGTTGAGCTGCTACCTCTATGCCTTTTCATCACTGTAAAGGAACATGCCAGTTCTAAACGAAAGCATTTTATATAGGTTGGGCAGCTAAAGGAACTGGTGAACAAGGCCCACAACGCTGAACTGAAATTGTTCTTGGAAGTTGAACTTGGACTGGTAATAGCTTCTTTCCTGTGAGTTTTTATTTATTTGAGGTGCGGAGGGTGTTTGGCTGCAAGCCAAAGCTTGCCACTCCTCCCTTAGGCAAGTTTGATCATACTAGTAAGGTGTTTGCTTGCTACTCATAAATTAGGCATGCTAAACTTGTTTCCAGTTTTGCATTAAATATTCCATTTATGAACCAATCACCATTAATCACGTTGATGATAGTGTCTGATTAGGAAATAAAATGAGGGTACATGCGTCTTTTATATTGTCTCTTAATTTGTCTTAAAATTCCTAGAATGCACTATATTACAGGACAGAGGGAGGAGAAATAATTGTGGCACCAATTTTTTTCGCTGCACTGTTGGCAAGTTAAGCAGGAAATAATGTTTGCCTCACTTGAGCATCTTTGGATATGAACCATAATGTTATGGCAGGTGGAGCTGGCCCAGGGGGCCCACACGGGTCTGATTAGATTAGATTAAATTAGATTTATTTGGTTTGTTAGGAAAGGAATAAGATAGATTGATTCAGTTAGGATATTACTTAGGGGTCAAGTAAGTTGTCTCTGTAAAAGGGACCGGCATGTATCAGTTAGAGGAAAAGCAAGAAGAAATCCTAAGATAGTCCCCGAGGAAGGGAGGCTATCCGGGGTCTCTCTGCCAATCCATCTATCTGTAGCCTTTTTCATAACACATAAGGACCTACATTTTCACACTTTTTATTTCACAAACACATTAATTAATATAGTTCGATTTGAAATTGATAAGATCTATTCTCATTCTTTTGCGGGCAATGTAGGACCTTAAACCTCTTCCTCTTCCAGACAAGACTAGAGAAGATATATTTCTTTTCTTCAAACTCTATGAACCTGAAAAGGAACAGCTGCGGTACTTTTCATACATTCCAACTCACTACTATCTGTCATACACTCAATACTTGATTTTTCGTTGGATATTTACTCCTACTGGATTGAATTTTCAGTTACGTTGGTAGGCTCTTTGTAAAGGCTTCAGGAAGACCACAGGACATTCTGCCGAAGTTAAGGATGCTGGCAGGTTTTTCACAAGATGATGATATTGAACTGTACGAGGTTAGTCTAGTTTTATGGAAAGGTTACATTGCCAATGCTTATATAGTATGCACATTGTTCTGGTTCTATCTTATTGTTTGCCTGTGATGATATTTATGTAGTTTTCTATTTATTCCATTTCATTATCTTAATGCATTTTTTCATCAACTTTAGGAAATTAAGTTTGAGCCCAATGTGATGTGTGAATACATTGATAACAGGCTTCTGTTTCGATCTTGCCAGGTAATGCTGAGTGTCAGGTTGTTTCTACTTAATATCGTACTTATTTTTTGTGATGCTTTCTTACCTCGACTTATTCATGTTCACAGCTTGAAGATGGGGACATAATTTGTTTTCAAAAATCTTCAAAGCCAGATAGTGCTGACCGATATCGATTTCCTGACGTCCCATCCTTTTTGACGTATATACGTAACCGACAGGTATCTAGAGTGTCCCATGTACTCACTCCGTTCTAAAACACAAGTCCTTTTAGTTTTGTCCTAAGTCGACATTCTCTAGTTTTGACCAAGTTATAGAAAAATGCACAACACCTACAACATAAAATTAGTTTCATCAAATCAACCATGAAATATGTGTTGACAGTGCATTTATTTGGTTTTATTGATGTTAATATATTTTTCTATGAATTTGGTCAATATAAGAAAAGTTTGTCTTAGGACAAACTAAAACGACTTGCATTTTGGTGATGCTATTTGAGATTTAATGCCCCCAACATTGTACATGGAGGATCACAAACACTTTGTTTAACATCTCTGTGATTATTATATATGATTTTGCCCGTAATCTTGTTTGCTACATTTTGCGTACTACTGTTCTCTAAAGATTTAGTCTGTGATTTACATCTTAATATAATTCATTCTGCTGTAATATTTAGGTGGTCCACTTCCGTTCACTGGAGAAGCCCAAGGAGGACGATTTTTGCCTCGAGATGTAAGAATTTGGACATGTTGTGATTAGCAAACTGTGATATTCTGTACTGCTAATGAAACCTTTTCTTTTCCCCTTTTTTGTATATAGGTCAAAGATTTTCACATATGATCAAGTCGTGGAAAAAGTAGCTGAAAAACTTGGCGTGGATGACCCATCGAAAATTCGGCTTACATCACATAATTGTTATTCGCAGCAGCCTAAGCCTCAACCAATAAAGTACAGAGGCGTTGAACGTCTACTCGACATGCTGATCCATTATAACCAGGTCACTACACTCAATTTTGATCTATGTTACAATTGGTTTCCATGCAAGTGAAGTGAAAAATAACATATCTTTTCATCTATCAGACTTCTGATATTCTGTACTATGAAGTATTGGACATACCACTTCCAGAATTACAAGCGCTGAAGACATTAAAAGTTACATATCATCATGTCGCAAAAGATGAGGTTATTTTCCTGGACTTTCTCAATCATGGTTGTTGACCTTTATATGTCTGCTTGTCCTAAAATATGTTTTGTAAATCATCAGGTGTCAGTTCACAGTATAAGATTGCCAAAAAACAGCACTGTTGGTGATGTGCTAAATGATATTAAAACAAAGGTATCTATTTATTATCCCTTGTTTTTTATTTGACATACTCTTTTTATGGGGCCCTTTGCATGTGAAGTTAACTTATGTCTTGTATCGTATCAGGTTGAGTTGTCTCATCCCAATGCTGAGCTAAGATTACTTGAGGTCTTTTATCACAAGATATACAAGGTGCTAAGTTGCATTTAATTATGTTGCATTTATGTTTTTATGTGTGTACTTAGTTAGGGGCATGTAGGCAAAAAGAATGTGTATTTTGCTAACTACACATGCATCGCATACTAGCAAACTTCACAGGCTATTGTTATTTAACCTGTAATAATTCCTGCAGGTATTTGCACCAAATGAAAAGATTGAAAACATTAATGATCAGTACTGGACACTGCGTGCAGAGGAGGTATGTTATTTCATGCTTCACAACTAGGTTGGTTTTGAAAGGTTCTTATTTGTCTCTTACTTACCAATGGCTACTTTTGCCTTCTCTATCTAGGTTCCAGAGGATGAGAAAAACCTTGGTCCCTTTGATCGATTGATTCATGTATATCATTTTACAAAAGATACTCAAAACCAAACGGTAATGATGGAAACTTGGCTAATGTTCATCTGTATATATAAAAAGAATACAGCTTAAGTTCTAGAATCTAGTGGTGCAATTCTTTTGGTCATTAATTCATTATACCACCCTTAGTCTCAAGTAGTGTTGGATGACTTTGTTTACATTTTTTTCCTAACTGTTGCCTCAGTGGTGTGCCTTCAAATATCCTTTTAGATAAATTTGTACTTCGTTATGCTCTGTCAGGGTGTGCACGTTATACATGTTCACTGAGTTAAGCAGGTTCTAGGAACTGATCCTACCTTGGTGGGACCGTGGGAGGTGTTGCTGTACACCCCACATGCCCAGTCATAGTTGGTTGAGTTTTTTATTATCGCTGCTCTAATTCTTTCTATTTTCATCTGAGTATTATTTATTGGATATATGTTGAAAATAAGTGCTATCTAACAGTATCTTTCTCATCTTGTTCACGTATTTCTAGTAATTTTCCCTTAGGTATTTGTCATCTTGAGTACAGGTGTCTTTAATAATAACTAACTATACTGAAGGGCGGGCCTGGTGCAAGCGGTAGTCTTACCTGCCTGTGACCGGAAGGTCCCGGGTTCGAGTCGCGGTCTCCTCGCATTGCACAAGCGAGGGTAAGGCTTGCCACTGACACCCTTCCCCAGACCCCGCAGAGAGCGGGAGCTCTCTGCACTGGGTACGCCCTTTAGTTACTATTTTTTATCCTTGTTATGCTGTACGTTTGACATTATAATGCTCATTCTTGCTCAATTTTCTTTAAAATACTTTAGGAGCCTCTGTGTGTTTTCTTGGCCCTGGTTGAGTATGTGGTGTCCAGGAGCCTCTCCCCTGTACTAGGAGTGGACTCTTGACCCTCCTATGTACTATTTTTCTTCTTAATGTTAATGAAATGACACAGTTCTCCTGCGTTGTTCGAGAAAAAAAAGGATATATGACATGATGGGAGAGCAATACTGCTATTCAGTAACTGTCAACGTTCAGTCATTCTGATCTTAATAGCGTATGTATACTGAATATTTGCATTGTTCTCCACAGCAAGTTCAGAACTTTGGAGAGCCTTTCTTTATGGTTATCCGTGAGGATGAGATCCTATCTTCTATCAAAGAACGTATACAGAAAAAGCTTAAGGTTCCAGATGAAGATTTCTCAAAGGTAATTCTTTATATGTTTCCATATGTGTAGGTTCCTGACTTCCTGTTATGTTTTGTTCTTAACCTTGCTTGTTGATCTTGTTAAGAAGTGATGTTGGAACATGCATGCTGGCCAGTTTTCAGCACTGAATTTGCCCTCTAGCGTTCTAAGGTATCAACCTCCCACATAGTGCATAATAGCAGCCAAGGTGGACCACATTGGCAGTCGCCCACAATAATTGCCTCCTAGGTGTTAGGTGTCACCCCACTGCCTAAGTAACTAGCGCCTAGCATTTCTATTGTTTTTAATATTTTATACTTTTCAGTATGCTGACTATTGTAAAAGATCCAGTATTCGCCTATTCGGTAAGACTTAAGAAACGTCATTAAGAATGGGCTAAATGGAAGTCTGCTTTTTGTACATGATAGTCTTCATTTTAGCGAAACAAGCTTAAGAAATCATTTCTATGCCATGAAAAATATGAATAGAGATATTGGTATTATACAAGAGTGCAAGAATTGAGGTCTTATCTTGGTGATTATATGCATGTGAAAACCATAGTTTCGGCAACCCCAGCCGTCTTTTGATGGTCAGAGTCTGGTCCAATCTTGTGCTTTGACAATTACTGAAGTAATCGACAGATATTGTGAACAATCTGGTTCGATCTTGTTCAATTACATGAACAGTAGCGTTGGTTGGTTTCATTGTCTGTTTGCTTGTAAGTAACCAAACTTTGTTATTTGGACAGTGGAAGTTTGCATACATTTCACTTGGTCGTCCAGACTATTTTGAAGATTCAGATACTGTAGCCGTAAAATTTCAGGTACAATCAGGCTTTTATATCTGTTCGCTGAAGCATTTATTGTCTATATCGTTATGTTGTCAGCATCTTAACTTTATATCTTTTTGACATATTTAACCTTATTAAGAGAAACATGTATGGAGCTTGGGAGCAGTATCTTGGACTGGAACATCCAGACACAGCTCCTAGGAAGGCACACACGATTAATCAGGTAGATCGAACACATTGTTTCCATTGCTTTGCATTTCTACTGATTTCACAAATCCTTTTTTGTGATCGATGCCTATTGTGTGTTCAATGTGCAGAACCGGCATTCATTTGAGAGACCTGTAAAAATTTATAACTAGGCATGTTAGAAATTTGAGCGATGAACTACCAAGCAAGGGCCGAAATTGCTGTCTTGAAATAAAGTGTGCCATAATCCGGGCATGTTGCTCAGGTTTTTTGCTGGAGCTGTTGAGCTAGTTCAGGAAACTTTAAGTATGATCGGGGTGGTTTCTCATCTTTCCCCGCTTTGCCCCGGATATATAAAGTTGTGCAGAGATGACCCCACCGAACAATGTCTTTAGTAGATAAGCCAGTATTTCTCGTTAGGTGACTTTATACAGTCGAATAGGCGACGTTTTAGCCGATCACTTTGTTCAGTTGGTGCTAGGAAGGCTTGAGCTGTTGAGGGTACTTGTCCTGCTGTATATTATTGACGCGGAGTGTACAAGTCTCTGTTGTCGGTGTTTTGTAATTTCAATGATACATTTCGACATCCTTTCGTGCCTGCTTGTTTTCCCAGGTTTTTCGTGCTGGATGATTTCAGTTTGGCATTAAAATTGAGTGATGTTAGTCCCTCTTTCAAATTATAAGACATTTTGGCTTTTCTAGGATACATCGCCCCAAAAATGTATCCAGACGCTGTCTAAGTGTGTAGCAAAATCTATGTATTTAGAAAAAAACAAACGTCTTATAATTTAGAACGAGGGAAGTATTAAATAGCAGGACAATTGGTTTCGAAAACTGACGATGCCTATTTGCAGGTTTGACGATAAATCTCTCTAGACATTTACTTTTTGTGGGTTTGGGTAACTTGTAAAATTAATAAGTCTATTACGTTGCAGTTAACCGTGCCGCAGCACTTTTCACGCAATGAACCAGATACCCTTGTTTGCCGTACGTCTTGGATTCTTTTTCGTACGTCATGGATTCTTCTGCATAGATACCTGTTCGCTTTGTTGAAAAGATAAACTAAAAAGTATTGAGAGAATAACACTATTTCTTCGCTAAAAAAGTACTGACTCATAAGACAATACAAACTTTGTTGCCACTTGAGCAAAAAAGACGGGCATAAAAAATGAATGCCTAAGAATAACACTGTTTCTTCGCTGAAAAAGTACTGACTCATAAGAGAATACAAACTTTGTTGCCACTTGAGCAAAAAAGACGGGCATAAGCACAACGGGTCAAACTCACTGCCGCACAGCAATGGCATCAGTAGAAACAGACTAATGCCTGAAATAACAGTCATATTATTATTATTAATAATCATAATATAAACGGGCACTCATCTTACAAAATATATAATCATATCTATCAATAATAAATGTGCATCCATCTTACAAAACGATCTTGAAGGGATCATAATATAATATGTACCCGTACAATTTTGACAAAAACAATGTGGATTAATATATGCAAGGTGGAGAAAAAAATTCAGAATCAAACATAAAAAAATGTTATAGCCAGGCAAAAATTATCTAACTATAAGGGCATTCCGAAAAGGCTAAGTCAGAAATATACGCCTTGCCAATGCATGTTGCTGCTGGACACGACAGAACTTCGTTGGCACTTGGCAATGGCAATCTATGCACGTCCTTTTTGAGGAAGTCAATCTATGAGATCCTTTTAACCAGAAACTATCCAACAATCAGTTTTGTCCTGAGTTCCATCATCAATCAAAATGGCAACACGATAGCATCCCCGTGGATCACTGTATTTAAGTGGAAATGGTTGATTGCAGAAAAGCAAGACGATTCTTAGTTAGAGAGATCTTCTCGTCTGCCTCGGACGCTTTTTCACGAACACCACGAACAATATCTTCAGGAGCCTTTTCTACAAACTGGACCACAAAAGAAGTATACATCATTAAAAGGGGAAAGATGTACCTTGAACCGTATAAATATCTCAGTGAACCAAGCAGAATTAGGCACATACACTGGGGGAATTGAGGCGGGCTACAAGAGCATCATACTCCAATTGCATCTTAGAGAGGCGCTTGGAGAGCCGCTTAACCTCTTCAGACACATCAACCATATCAGCCAAAGGAAGATAGGCCTCCAAACCCTCATCCGCAACAATGTGAACCGACTGGTTTGCATCACCTGCCAATTTAGGATACAGATAGTTGTTGGCAAACTGCAGAAAGAAAGGATACGTCTGAACACACACAAAGGACGCACCTGGTGCTGATTCAGTAAAATTTACATTCTGAACGTCAAGCTTTGAAAGTAAAGCTAGGACCTGCTTCTCCTTCTGCAGGCATAAAATTCCAAGTTGTTATGAAAAAGAAGGGAACATTAAAAAGAATGATTAAAGGTTTTTTCGTGAGACTAGAGGTATATGACACAAAATAGGTATACTGTGAAAATACATTCTGTGTTGAACCTAGTGACACTTATTGGACAAATATTGATATTTTTGTATAAACTTGGTCAAAGTTAAAATAGTTTGACTCGGTACTATGCTATTGCATCCTTTTCTGGACGGAGGGAGTTGCATCTTTGAAGGGTTTCCACACTATCGAGATGCAGGGAAGCTGACAAAAGCGTGAGCTTGTCCAAACTTAGAACTAAACGGATTTTTTTCTGTAGCAACATTGATTTGGGTATTGATGTATATAAAAAAAAAATATTCATTGCTCCTGCTATCAAAATATACGTCTGCTTCAAACTCCTTGAAAAAACACACCATCTGCTTCAAACTCCTTGAAAAAACACACCATCAAAAAGATCATGCAATTAACTGTCAAGCAAAATGGACATGCAAACTTACCGATACATATTCCAGGACATCTGCAGTAGCAACAACAGAAGCTGATATCCGTTTAGCTGGCTCAACAGAATATTCTGCTCGAACATTTCTGATTCCTCTTATCTGTCATCATATTGGCAGTCAAATAAAATGGCTACCATGAACTGTAGCATCTCTCAAAGTGAGATTGTAAAACTCAAGTGCAAAGTTTTACCAATGATTGCAAATTCTGGAACCTTTTGATGGACCTCAAATCCTTAGGAAGGCCAGTGGTAGGCCAGGGAGTAACCATAAGTGCTTGTTTTCTGTATGGAAATGCCTGAAATAAGAACAATAATAATATTCTACTGATGATGCTGATGAGGGGCGTGATAGATTTATTGAAGTAATAATCAACAGTTATGTGCCGATACCTGCCATAATTCTTCAGTGACGAATGGCATGAAGGGATGCAATAACTTCAGTATGTTTTCAAACACATACACCAGAACGCCCTGGGCTGTAGCAGCAGCGAACTTGTCACTTGAGTGGTAAAGCCGTGTTTTGCTAGCTTCAATATACCTGAATGGCAATTAATTGATGAATTCTTAGTATACAAAAAATGAAGCTTAATTCCCTTGGTTGTAGTTGAAATCCAAGATTTATCAAAGAAAACAACAATTCAAGAACAGTGGCATGGTAGATCTTATGTTATTCTAGTCAAAAGCTAAACCTTTCTGTTCATTCCTAAAGAGCAGCAACATGAGATGCACAAAGCACTGAAAGGATTCTACATGCACAAAAATAACCAAGACTATGATGTTAATAACTAGGAAAAGGGAATCCAGAGATGGGCAGAGGCCCTTGTATCAAACCACATATAAGGTTTAGTACATGGATTACTATCAGCTCCTGGTTTCTACCGTGCAATGCAGACGAAAGTTAGCAAAATTTAGTTCCCTCTATCCTCATCATTGCCAAACAAGATTCATTAGATACACCATGAAACATATTTTGATAGTGCATTTATTTGAATATTGTATACGTTCATGCATTTTTCTATAAACTTGGTCAAAGTTAGACAAGTTTGACTTAGGACAAAACTTGTACGACTTACAATTTGATAGTTCTCATCAATAGGCACCGATGGAACCAGAAAACTTGTTGGAGCATGTCCATGTAATAAGAAATGTACACCAATGGAAATAATATGAAGCTCCCTTTTTTACAGGGAAGTGACGTTCTTTTTCCCAGATCCCTCTATCCTCATCATTGTCAATGAGCTAAAAGTACTACACTATTAGATCAAGCCATGAATATCGAATGGTTCTAAGAAATCTAGTTCATTATAGGGTTTTCCATAATCTTACCAATCAGCAAAATCCCCCCAGAAGAAATCATATATTTCTCTAGCAGCATCTCCAAAGAAAAACTTGTCATAGCTTCTGCTGACCTTATCAATGAGTTCATGTAGTCCTGTAACCTGGATTATAGTTTATTCTTGTCATCAACAAATTACACAAGACCAAATAATATAACATATTAACGGACTTACCACCCAGCATTCTGGCAATGGCAATTTCTGGAGTGATGCTTCTGAGTCGAACTGGACAAAGAGATGCAAATGTATTAGCAACAGTTTAAAACCTAAAACACAAATTTAGTGAATGTATCATGTGCAATTTGAAGTTCAGTGAGCAACCTTATTTGTTAACAAGACATCCCATGCGGAGACATCACTTTTATCAGGCAAATTCTGCAACAAAAATTTGCCTGCGTTCCACAGCTTGTTTGTGAAAGCCTTATTTGATGTCAACCTTTCTGTAGAGAGATTGAGGTCCTGAAGTAAAAAAGGTGTATTAACAACAGACATTTAATTGCGCAACAAATAACAAAATAAGAAATACTGTATGCAAAACAAACCTGGCCTGCAGTGCCCAAAGATAGTGTAAATCTCAAAGCATCTGTCCCGTAATCTTTGATGGTATCTAGGGGATCAATGACATTCCCCAATGTCTTCGACATTTTTCGACCCTGGGAAGCACATTGTAATTTAGCATCTCAGATGAATGTTAAAGCTAGGACCATATCAAACAGATTTCACAAGGGCCTACCCAATTGATCTAACATGTTCATCAGGATAAATTAGATAATGAGAATTTCTGCCCCAACATGTAAAAGATTTTTTGCTTTACGACCTGAAATCTGTGATGAAGATATAACAAGTGACCAGCTGCTATGGAGCATCTACAGCCTACAAGTAGAAAAAATATGAGGCCCACACAAAAATGCATCCCTTGTAAAGTTGTACCCTTTCGATGGATCCTAAGAGGTGGGCAGCATGTGGCAAACAGGCAATGGTCGCAGCAAATAGTAGATCCTAGTAATAGGGTAATGATATCATTTAGGGGTCATTTAGTTTGAGGAACCACCCATCCTACATGAGGTGGTGTATCATGAGTTCATCCCATGAAATTTGGTGGAATGACTCCATTCCTTGTGGTTATACTAATTATTAGCTTGCGATAGGTGAGGTGGTGGTGGATCAATCCATTCCGTTCTACAAACTAAACAAAAAAGTGAGTGAGAAGACAATGGACCACTCCATTCCTCAAATCAAACATGTCACTAAGATGGTTCCAAAAAATACCTATGCCTTTTTAATAATCTTACTGATTTAGAAGTTTGATCATGTTGCTTTTGCACCACAAGAAAAGGTTAGCCTTGATTATTGGTCCCTGAAAACAACAAAACATTCATTGTGCCTCATCTCACCTCAGCGTCCCGGATAAGACCATGAAGATAGACATAAGAAAATGGTACTGATCCTGTAAACTCAATTCCCATCATGACCATTCGTGCAACCCAGAAGAACAAAATGTCATGGCTGTGAAGGAAAGAGTTAGGCATCAATGTAAAGAACAGAAACTTGGCACAAGTATTAACCCACTGAAAGAAGAAAAGGTAAATCAAACTGTTGCCAAAACTAATATACCCTGTCTCCAGAACAGTTGAAGGATAAAAATGCTTATAATCCTCCTTGGAAAGATCAGGCCAACCAAGCGTGCTGAAAGGCCACAGAGCACTGCAGGACAATAGCAACTATTGAAATAACAGAAACTATAGTAGTTTTTATTTTGTCAGGTAAAAAAATCGGCATGGAGCCAACTATGGAATTATATTTCAACAGAAAAGAAGGGGCAGGTGAACCACCAAAATACAAGCAAAAGCAAAAGATCAGAGAAAAGGGGGCAAAACGCAGTGTTCAAGTGGCCAGCAAAAGGAGCAGGCCACAAAGGCACAGAGAATCTAAGAACATTGAACTTTAGTACTTCATGTAAGAAGTATTTCTAAAAAGGGATAGGTGCAAGGCCAGTACCAACCTACAAAGTAGGGCTGTCAAAGAAGCTCGAGGCTCACAAGCTACTCGAACTCGACTCGTCAAATGCTCATTTCGAGCTCAGGTCAACTAAGAAATGAGCTAACCTCGATCTTCTACCAGGCTGACAAGCTTTTAATGAGTAGCTCGATTAGGCTTGTGCCTGCATTTTCTCTGGCTAGTCTGTTCCCTGCCTATCTTGTTTCCATGCACCGAAGAGTCTTTTGGCCCAAGGACCAACTACAACCCAAGCAAACCAACAAATTCCATCATCCCAAGAGTCTGAGAGAACCTTGCGATGCCACTCCCCATGTTGACCTCATCACAACCGAGGCCTGAGTGGCGAGGAAGCACCAAATCTTCCCCTTCATCTCCTCCACTCCTTGTCTGACAGTTACCTTTGTCATCTCCCCCTTTGCCGACGATGTACCAGACTGCCATGCACACTCCCTAGAATCATCATGACTCATGACTATTTTCTTTTCCTCTTGCTCCTTTCTTCTCGATTTGTACATTGGAGCAGATCTTGAATTTTGATTGTTGTCTTTTTCAAGCTCTAATGATTCCTTTGAGAACTCCTCACTCCTCTTCTGCGCAGCTTCAGTGAACCGAGCTTGACCTTTGTTCAAGCCGAGCTCAAGCTGGACTATAAGCTCAGCCACTACGGGCGTGCTCGAGCTTGACTACATAGTGTGATGAGCTCGACCCTGCGACCCTGGGCTCAATCGAGCTTGGTTTGTTGACAGCCCTGATACAAGGCAGGGCTAAACGAACTTAGCATCTTGCAGGTGAGGCTCCCACCTTTTAGATCAGTAATCATACAGATAAGCTCCATGTCGATCATTTACATACTGCAGAGAAAGGAGAAAAGGTGTACTCCACAGTGCAAGTAGTTCAAAATATGCAGGTCATGAAACATTTACTGTTATTCAAGGAAAACCCAAAACAAATCTTTAAACATTTACAAGAAACGTGTTTATAAAGCTGATGCTTAGTCCCAAAAATAGAACTTCTAGTTTTATTTAGTGAATTCAAACAACTTTCCCAATCAAAGTAAAAATTCTTGCACCCCCCCCCCCCCCCCCCCCCCCCCAACCAACCAACCAAAAAAATACAAATAAAAAATGTAATCAGGCAATAAACCAATACATAACACAGAAAAATAATTGGGACCACAAATTTCGCAGAGGAAGACAGACCTTGAGAACCAAGTATCAAGAACATCAGGGTCTTGATATATTTCAACTGATTTTCCATATTTTTCCTGAGCTTTTGCAAGTGCCTCCTCTTCGGTTCTAGCAACAATATAGTCTTCTTCACATTTCTTTCCAACCATATACCAAACTGGTATACGATGACCCCACCACAATTGTCTACTTATACACCAATCCTTTATGTTTGTTAGCCAATGATTATATATCTGCAGAAGAAGCACACCAAAAAAGCAAAGGGCAATAGTTTCTGTAAAAATACATTCAACAGCCCTGATTTTGCAAGTTCACAATCATACAAGCAGATAACCCTCTCCCTCTCTCTAAAGAGTAAAGTGCATTCATGCAGTACCTTCTCAAATCTCTCCGGAAGAATGGTTAATTGCCCATTTTCAACAGCATGGAGAGCCTTTTCAGCCAATGGCTCCATCGTAACAAACCATTGCTTACTAATCAAAGGCTCAATTACCTAGGATCAAACAGAAGTAGGTCCATCAAACCCTATGGAAAATATCAACAACAAAAAATATCACTAAGAACAGGAAAGGGATCACACTTCACCACCCCGTTGAGACCTAGGGACTCGAAGTGTATAAGGTTCTTTCTTTACTGCCAAGTTAGTCTCAACAAGGTCAGACCACAACTTTTCTCGGGCCTCAAATCGATCCATACCACTGAAAAAAGGAGAAGAAAGAAAGTTAGTACCAGAAACATGTGGCACACAAATCCATAGAAAGGATTTCTGCAAAAATATAGCACTTCCTTTTCCACATGCATCAGAATGAACTAATTACAGCTTTTGTACAAAAGGTCAAAGCCACAAATAGGGTGCCTCACTCTCTCAAACTTTCTAGAATACAAAGTCCTGTAGGTTATGTTAAGCAGGTCCTTATTTAGTTGTTTCAGTGCCATTAAATTGAAGGTGTATTAAAACTATATGACAGAGAAGCATATATGGTCTTCAAAAAAAACATATATGGGTCTATAAGTAGCCAAAATTCAGTGTCTTTGTAAATGACGCGGCATGAATATAAAGAGGAAATTGCACAGAAAAATCGCGAACTAACAAAAAAAATCACAGATAAGAGAACTATAGTTCTGTTCACCTGAGTTTGGAGAGAGATTAATACATACCTGTATATTCCAGCAACATCATTTAGCGTACCATCTTTGTTCATAACATTAAGAATTGGCAGCCCAAGCTTTCGAGCAATATGATAATCATTATGATCATGTCCAGGGCTAATCTTCAGCACCCCAGTCCCAAATTCTGGATCAACATACTGTAAATCATAGAATCAGTAGTTACATTTAACAGGAATCATGCAACTCATAGAAGACAAGAAAGGGCACTTCTAAAGAAATTATTTATCTCTTAATACCCGAGGAAGGCCACAGTACCTCCATTAAGCACTCTTTTCTATCTCTAGATCTATTTGACTGGATTTCCCAACATAACATTGGAATTGGGCATTCAGAACTCCAACACAGATGATAGTAAGCATGAAGCCATGAACTATACAAAGCATGCAGATTACTAAACAAGAACATATAAGGATGAAGCATTTATATAAAGCATGCAAACGAGCAGACCAAACAAAGAGGCAAAGACTTCATGCAGAGTTGCAGACTTCATCCAAACTAGGAATGGAATGATCAGCAATTCAGCATTTCAGCATAAGTCAAAACTTAGCTACAGAACCAGTGAAGTAGAAACCACCAGTAGCACTTTCTTGACTTCAAATAACAGCAATGCATAAAATAAGAGAACAATGGAACCATGTTAATGAGTTGTTTTTGGCATCTTGTGTTGCTATATTTGATTCATGTTGCGATGCCCTTTGTGAAATTGCTTCAAACATAAAGGACATTCAGTTTCGTGCTTACCCGGTCAGCAATAATAGGGACATGTCTCCCACATGTCAACGGTACAATAGCCAATTTGCCAACATATTGGGCATAACGTTTATCCTGTATTGCCAATTGACATACTAGAGGTAAGATTTCTACTAAACTAGCTGTTTGAGAAATAAATAACTTGACATAGTTATAACAGAATGTAAGAAAACGTTACTGCACAACACTGGAGAACTCATACCTCTGGGTTAACAGCAATTGCAACATCACCAAATAGAGTTTCTGGTCTTGTGGTCGCAATAGTCATAAAATCATCCCTGCGCCAAGTATAAACGAAATATTTGTAAGCAATTTTCATCAATATACAGTGTCAATAATGTCGCTTGATTTCTCATATTACAAGATATAAAAGGTTAATTGTACAACATGCAGAGTCATTATCCAGAAAATTAAAATTTGAATATTACATGATTGAAACAAGAATCTGGTGGCAAACGAACTCAATAATGAAATGTCCATTGACAATCAAATAATGAAATGTCTCAATGCAATATAGACGGTATAGTGAAAAGTACCTGGTTCCACCAGCAACACGGTACTTGATGAAGTACAAATTTCCAGGTTCTTCAGAGTATTCTACTTCCTGATTAGAAAAAACCATGTCAGAATCAAATCTTGAGTTTCCACATGCAGAACCATGATGATGTGCTGAGGCTTTGCAGCCTTCTGTGTACTGTTATCGAATTTCCTTTTGTTTGAGTTTGCGCTAAATATCACAGGTATATGTTTAACTAATTGAAAAGAAGGCAAACATTTTCACATACTAAATCAGATACTGCAGTTTGCAGGTTAGGAGACCAGTTGACCAAATAAGATCCTGTGAATGAAAAAAACATATATATATTAATCAATATTTATATAAGTGATTAAGGTAAAACTAGTGCACCGCTCAAGATAAAATCACATGATTCAAATCAAAAGAATAAGCATTCCCAAATTTCTATCCAACAAGAGCCCTGCTTGCCAAAAGAAGAATAGAAATACTAAGCATGACCATCCTCAACATGACACCCAAGCATAAAATCAGGGACCACAGGTGACACTTAAGATAATGCAGGTACAGTACAAACTGCCAATAGCATGTCTTTTATCAGATTAATGCATGTTTATTACGTTGCAAGGAACAAATGGTTCCTTCTTTCCATTGAGTTTCCATTTGGTGGAGATAGTTGCTCTGAACTTTCAGTCAACAAATATGACCATCATGTGACAATGTTTAGACTGGATATGGATGCTGTAAAGTTCAAAATAGCTGTAAGACCTCACACATGACACATAAGCCACTTTCTGTAAAAAGCACCAATGCTAGTGATATGCAGTAACAAATCATTTTAGGATGCAAATTTCAGGGAATCTGGATGTAGCTCCTCCTTCTTCTGAACACGAGAAATAGAAGAATATTTATGCTCTCTAGTACAGAGCATGTCAATATAGACAAGAAGAAATAATGACTGAGGAAATAATGTAGTTATAGTGGGGGCTGGGATTAAGGGCAGAGAAGAGGCTAGCCGGGGGTCTCTGCACATGGCCAAGCAAGAAGACAGCTTTTCCTTCTTAATCCTAGCTTGATTCAATAAGAGATGTGTTGGCCATATTTATAGCCAGGCATAGTACAAGATGCTAACAGACTCAACCCTATCTCTAACTGACCTTATCCCTAACTTAATCTAATCTCTTAACAAGCCTAATCCAAATAATCAAACTAATCTCCTTGTTGCACGCCCTCAAACACCCTGACAGTAGTACAACAGAAGAACATAACAACAACAACAACAACAACAAAGCCTTTAAGTCCCAAACAAGTTGGGGTAGGCTAGAGTTGAAACCCAACAGAAACAATCAAGGTTCAGGCACGTGAATAGCTATCTTCCAAGCACTCCTATCTAAGGCTAAGTCTTTGGGTATATTCCATCCTTTCAAGTCTCCTTTTATTGCCTCTACCCAAGTCAACTTCGGTCTTCCTCTGCCTCTCTTCACGTTACTATCCTGACTTAGGATTCCACTACGCACCAGTGCATCTGGAGGTCTCCGTTGCACATGTCCAAACCATCTCAATCGGTGTTGGACAAGCTTTTCTTCAATTGGCGCTACCCCTAATCTCTCACGTATATCATCGTTCCGAACTCGATCCCTTCTTGTATGACCGCAAATCCAACGCAACATACGCATTTCCGCGACACTTAGCTGTTGAATATGTCGTCTTTTCGTAGGCCAACATTCTGCACCATACAACATAGCAGGTCTAATCGCCGTCCTATAAAACTTGCCTTTTAGCTTCTGTGGTACCCTTTTGTCACATAGGACACCAGACGCTTGCCGCCACTTCATCCACCCTGCTTTGATTCTATGGCTAACATCTTCATCAATATCCCCGTCCCTCTGTAACATTGATCCTAAATATCGAAAGGTATCCTTCCTAGGCACTACTTGACCTTCCAAACTAACATCTTCCTCCTCCCGAGTAGTAGTGCCGAAGTCACATCTCATATACTCAGTTTTAGTTCTACTAAGTCTAAAACCTTTGGACTCCAAAGTCTCCCGCCATAACTCCAGTTTCTGATTCACTCATGTCCGGCTTTCATCAACTAGCACTACATCGTCCGCGAAAAGCATACACCAAGGGATGTCCCCTTGTATGTCCCTTGTGACCTCATCCATCACTAAAGCAAACAAATAAGGGCTCAAAGCTGACCCTTGATGTAGTCCTATCCTAATCGGGAAGTCATCCGTGTCTCCATCACTTGTTCGAACTCTAGTCACAACATTGTTGTACATGTCCTTAATGAGCCCGACGTACTTCGTTGGGACTTTATGTTTGTCCAAAGTCCACCACATAACATTCCTTGGTATTTTATCATAAGCCTTCTCCAAGTCAATAAAAACCATGTGTAGGTCCTTCTTCTTCTCCCTATACCGCTCCATAACTTGTCTTATTAAGAAAATGGCTTCCATGGTTGACCTTCCGGGCATGAAACCAAATTGGTTCATAGAGACCCGCGTTATTGCTCTCAAGCGATGCTCGATAACTCTTTCCCATAGCTTCATAGTATGGCTCATCAACTTAATTCCCCGGTAATTTGTACAACTTTGAATATCCCCTTTATTCTTGTAGATCGGTACCAATATACTTCTCCTCCACTCATCAGGCATCTTGTTCGATCGAAAAATATGGTTGAACAGCTTGGTTGAACAGAAGAACATAAGGAAAAAAAAAAAGCAACGGCTTGTTTGGCTGCACTCCAATCCATTCCAACCCACGTGGATTGGGGTGGATTGAAGTGCAGTCAAACAAGCACTAAGTGGAATCTTGTGCCTCATCTCTGTGCTTTGTCTATTAAGTAATTAAAATCCTTAACTTTTCGAAAAAAAAAGGAAAAATAGTAGTTGAAATATGAAAAAAAAATCTACAAGATATGATCTTCAGAATGCTCCTTTACGGTACATCATTGGCCAACAATGTTTTGTGATGCTTCTGTAGCTGTACAGCAGATTCCTCATCAACTCAAACTAGAATTGGCATATTACTCTCACTTCACTGTGCATAGCCTATTTAGTGCATCCCACATGGCTTGTGTCCATTGGAGGCAGAAGCCCAGACACTGTTATTGGGAGCCAAGTTGGCTGCTGCACTGAGCCTACCAGATGATCAAATTCCTCGCTGACAATGAGGTGGTGGCTGCAGTTACTCAACATAAGTCTTTGCGCCACAACCAGGGACATTGGTCTTCATGACAAATCCTTGCTGAAATTTGCAGGAATCACTCTAGAGATGCAACACTCAGTCATCAATATTAGGAGGGAAACAAACAACGTCACTGATAAACTCGCTAAGCAGGCAAGACAAGCAAACCATTCCAAGTCCTTGTCTGTAATCCTGTGATACACTAGTGCATTATCAATGTAAGGTGCAAAGGGCACAGGAAAACATTCAATGGATAATGTGTTGCCCCAAGCACTTGTAATGTGCTTTATTTAAGTATTATAAGTAATGAAAATACTTAAGTTTTCAAAAAAGAGGAAAATATAGTAATTGAAAAAAAAAGTATACTACAGTCAACACAAATATCTGCTCAAGATCATGCACACACACACACACACACACACACACACACACACACACTCTTTTGTAGTAGGACAGCTATAATAAATTATTCTACCTTGATATATAAGCCCTTTATCATGGAGTCTAACGAATGCTTCAACAACTGCACCTGCAAAATAGAACCACCAATGCATTAATTGTACAGAACTACAGATAACCATCTCACCAACACTCAGCTTTTTTTCAAATATGTATAAGAGCTGTGTATCATTGTACTAATAGATAGGACAGTCCTGTGCACTGTCCCTAAGGGCGAAAAAAAATGCGAGGAAAAGGAAACAGACCCCTAGATTAACAGAACCCCACAGAAAGGAGTAAACACAACAAATCCAGGAAAACCTAAGTATGTCAAAGGATCCCTAACTCTTTTGGTCCAACACTCAACCTACCAACACTGTAGTCTTTAAATCATACAATGACAATAAAGCCTTTCAATGCTTCTTCTGCAAAATCTAGGTCAAAGCAAGGTCCAACAAATCGATGATCAACATTCATTTGGTCATCCACTTGGTAATGATTAACTGATTATACAGCCTAACCAGCCCCACTATGCAGCCTGAATAGCAATCAAACAGTTACATGCGGAAACACTTGTTCCTTGTGTATAACATAGTAAAGCTTCTTTTAGAACACTGCGAAAGTCTACCAGTGCCCAATGTCCATAATCACACAAGGAAACTTCAGATCTAGATGATAGAAAAGAAGGTCATAGTACTGTCAGTAGTTAGCCTAGTGTTCATGTTTTTCCAGTTACCTACTATAGCTATTTACTATTCATTGTCATGTAATTTTTCTGTTTCCTTGGCAACCAAGTTGATCATGGTGCCTTGGTAACCAAGTAGGAATCATAGCATCTGCTTTATGCAGTTAGAATATGCTAAGGAGTAGGTACACCACTTGCTTATATATGCAGTGGTTAGCATCTTTTGTATCTAAGTTGTTATTGCAATTCAATACAATCCAAGCGGCATGCTGGCCAAGCTGCCTTCTGGCAGCCCCAATTCGCCAACAATTGGCATCAGAGCCCGGGGTTGAGAGAAAGGGAGAGGCATGGTCACCTCCGCAGAGAGAGCAGCAGCCGCCACCGCCGCCGAGCAGCGTGCGCAGCGTCTGGCCGCGGCAGAGGCCGCAGCCGCGCAGGCGCAGCAGGCCGCAGCAGCAGCAGCTCGGAACGCGGCCGCCACGGCCACGGCTCTGCGTCGAGAGTTGGTGGAGGAGGATCCGCCGCGCGATCGCCGCCCGCCTCCGCGGAGGAGCCCGGAGCGCGAGCGCAGGCAGACGCGGTCGCCCGATCGGGATCAGGATCGCCGCCGCGGACGGGCCAGGGGCCGCTCGCCGGTGATCCAGACCGTGTACAAGGATTCTGGCTCGAGCTCCACCTGGCCGATGCTCACCAAGTCCAATTACCATGAGTGGGCCTCGATCATGAAGCTGAAGCTCCAGGCGCGGCAACTCTGGGACGCGATCGAGTACCAGGACCTGCCGTACCATGAGGACAGGCGCACGGTGGAGGCGATCATCGCCGCCGTGCCGCAGGAGATGCAGATGCCGCTGTCCGAGAAGGGATCGGCCAAGGAGGCCTGGGACTCCATAGCCGCCGCGCGGATCGGCGTCGATCTGGTGCGCCGCGCCACGCTCTAGCGACTCCGCAGCGACTGGGAGAAGCTCGCCTTCCGTCCGGGTGAGCAGATCGAGGACTTCACCCTTCGCTTGATGGCCCTGAAGCAGCAGCTTCTTCTCCACGGCGACAACGACATCGATGAAGAGCGCGCGGTGGAGAGGCTCCTGCACGCCGTGCCGCCGAAGTACGCCCAGCTCCGGATCGCCATCGAGACGCTTCTCGACTTCCAGGACCTCACCATCGAGGAGGTGTCTGGGCGTTTGAAGACGGTGGACGACATGGAGGCGCTGGCCGCGGAACCGGCCGCCATCGGTGGTCTGCTGCTGACAAGGGAGCAGTGGCGTGCCAAGGAGAAGGAGGTGGCTGCCGCTTCCGCGTCAGGCAAGGAACCGCGACACCGTCCACGCGGCGGCAAGAAGCAGCGCGGGAAGGGCAATCGCGGCGGAGGAGACAGAGGCGGTGGCGACGATCGCGGGGCGGACGAAGACACCTGCCTCAACTGTGGTGATCGCGGCCACTGGGCGCGCGACTGCCGCCAGCCGCGCCGTGGTGGTGGTGACCGTGGCGGCTGCGGTGGCAACCAACGCGGAGGAGGCAACCGCGTTGGAGGTGATCGAGGTGGACGGCGCGGTGGTGGGCGTGGCAGGTGCTGCGCACGTCGCAGAGGCGGAGGACGATGATGGTGCTCTGTTCCTCGCCCACGGACTTCCTCGAGCTCGACGAGAAGACCGAAAGTCCGTCTGCTCCAAGGCCACGGCCTCCCTCGACATCAACGAGCCGCGTGCGCGTGTCTTCCTCAACACCAGCGCCAACGAGGAGGCGCTCGACGGCTGGTACCTCGACAGCGGGGCCACGCATCACATGACCGGCCGCCGGGAGCTCTTCGTCCGAGCTCGACACCACGACAGCGCGGCACGGTGCGTTTCGGCTACTCGTCTCGAGTGGAGATCAAGGGGACCGGCTCCATCGTCTTCCAGGCCAAGAACGGGGAGCAGCAGCGTCCTCCATGGCGTCTTCTACATCCCAGCGCTCCAGAACTCGATCATGAGTTTGGGGCAGCTCGACGAAGGAGGCTCCAGAGTGGAGATTGAACATGGAGTGCTCCGAATCTGGGACCGGCGTGGTCGTCTTCTCGCCAAGGTACATCACGGGACCAGTCGGCTGTACATCCTGCACTTGGAGGCCGCGTAGCCGGTGTGTCTTGCCGCCAGGAAGGAGGACGAGTCATGGAGGTGGCATGAGCGCTACGGGCATCTCAGCTTCGAGGCGCTACACCAGCTCGGCAAGCAGGAGATGGTGAGGGGGATGCCGGTGATCAAGCATGCGGAGCAAGTCTGCGACACCTGCGTCACCACCAAGCTCCGCCGCAAGCCGTTTCCGCAGCAGGCGCAGTACCGCGCGCAGGCGCCCCTGGACCTCGTCCACGGCGACTTGTGCGGGCCGGTGACGCCGGCGACGCCAGGAGGGCGCCGCTACTTCTTGCTGATGGTGAACGACGCCACCCGCTTCATGTGGGCGGTGCTTCTGCCGACCAAGGATGCTGCTGCGGATGCCGTGAAGCGGGTGAAGGCCGAAGCAGAGAAGGAGACCGGCCGTGAGCTCAAGGTGCTGCGGACCGACAATGGAGGAGAGTTCACCGTCGGCGAGCTGGCGCAGTACTTCGCCGCCGAAGGAGTCAAGCGGCACTACTCTGCACCACACTCACCGCAGCAGAACGGTGTGGTGGAGCGGCGCAATCAGACGGTCGTGACGACCGCACGCACGCTCCTGAAGCAGAGGTCCATGCCGGCCAAATTCTGGGGGGAGGCGGTGATGACGGCGGTGCATCTGCTCAACCGCGCGCCGACGAGAAGCTTGCAAGGCAAGACCCCCTATGAGGCCTGGCACGGACGAGCGCCGGCGGTGAGCTATCTGCGTACATTCGGCTACGTCGCCTACACAAGGGAGCTCGGGCAGCTGCGCAAGCTCGACGACCGCGGCAAGGCTGGGGTCTTCATCAGCTACGCCGAGGGCGCCAAGGCCTACCGGGTCCTCGATCCGGCGACAGGACGCGTCAAGGTGAGCCGCGACGTGGTGTTTGATGAAGGGCGCGGCTGGGATTGGTCCAATTCAGCCGCCGGGACGTCTGCTTCCGCCTCCAGCGACTTCGACATCGAGTTCTGGGGAGTCGACGCAGACGGAGCTCCGCCGCGCACGCCGTCACCAGCTCCAGGGGAGCACGATCCACCGGCCTCCTCTGCTTCACCAGCAGCGGAGACCGAGCAGGCGGACCCAGTTGAGTTCGCGTCACCGCTCGAGGACGGCGACGATCGCCTTGACGCTTCCTACGACGGCGAGCAGCTGCGGTACTGTACCATGCCCAACATCGTTGGGGACGCGCCCACACCGTCCACCGGCTTCACGTCTCTTCGCCGAGCTTCACCTCACGCACGCCGGCGAGCCGGCCAACTTCGCGGAGGCTGAAGGCGATCCTGCCTGGCAGGCCGCCATGGAGCAGGAGATCAAGGCGGTTGAGCAGAACCGCACGTGGGAGCTTATGGAGCTTCCTCCCGGTCACCGGCCCATCACTCTGAAGTGGGTCTACAAGCTCAAGAAGGACGAGCGGGGCGTGGTGACCAAGTACAAGGCGCGCTTGGTGGCGCGGGGTTTCGTCCAGCAGGAAGGGATCGACTTCGACGACGCGTTTGCTCCCGTGGTGCGCATGGAATCCGTCCGAGTCCTCCTCGCGCTGGCGGCCCAAGAAGGATGGCGCGTCCACCACATGGACGTCAAATCAGCCTTCCTCAACGGCGACCTCAAGGAGGAGGTGTACGTGAAGCAGCCGCCTGGCTTCACCGTCGCCGGGAAGGAGAAGATGGTGTACCGTCTGCGCACGGCTTTGTATGGCCTACGGCAGGCTCCGCGAGCTTGGAACGCCAAGCTGGACACCACCCTCAAGGAGATGGGTTTCCAGCAAAGCGACCATGAAGCTGCGATGTACAGGCGAGGAACAGGGGAGGAGCTGCTGCTGATCGGCGTCTATGTTGACGACTTGATCATCACCGGTGCGAGCACTCAAGCCATAGAAGGTTTCAAGGCTCAGATGAAGATTTTCGACATGAGCAACCTCGGCCTCCTATCCTTCTACCTGGGGGTTGAAGTACACCAAGATTCAGCTGGGATCACTCTGAGGCAAACCCATTATGCCAAGAGGATCCTTGAGCTAGGAGGTATGGATGCCTGCAACCCTGCCCATACACCAATGGAGGAGCGGCTGAGGTTGAGCAGGCAGAGCACGGCTGCAGAAGTTGATCCTACCCAATACAGAAGATTGGTGGGCAGCCTGCGCTACTTGGTCCACACAAGACCTGACTTAGCCTTCTCAGTAGGCTTTGTCAGTCGATTCATGGAGAGGCCGACTGCAGAGCACCAAGCTGCCATCAAGCGCATCCTGAGATATGTGGCTGGTACTCTGGAGTTTGGCCTTCACTACACTAAGGCTCCAGGGAGAGCAAGGTTTGTTGGGTACTGCGACAGTGACTTGGCTAGGGACATTGACACCAGCAAGAGCACTAGTGGCACTCTGTTCTTTCTAGGAAGCAATCTTGTGTGCTGGCAGTCAGTGAAGCAGAAGGTGGTGGCTCTATCTAGTTGTGAAGCTGAGTACATTGCCACTACCACAGCTGCAACACAAGCTATTTGGCTATCCAGGCTGCTAGCAGACCTCCTTGGAAGGAATGTGGAAGTGGTCGAACTGAAGGTTGATAGCAAGTCTGCACTTGCTCTAGCTAAGAATCCAGTCTTTCATGAGCGCAGTAAGCACATCAGAATCAAGTATCACTTCATCAGAAACTGCTTGGAAGATGGAAGTATCAGGGCTGATCACATATCCACCACTGATCAGCTGGCTGACATTCTAACCAAGCCTCTTGGAAGATCAAAATTTGAAGAGATGAGGGGAAGAATTGGGCTCAAGCACATCACTTCCAAGGACCACAAGGCTAAAGGGGAGAATTGTCAGTAGTTAGCCTAGTGTTCATGTTTTTCCAGTTACCTACTATAGCTATTTACTATTCACTGTCATGTAATTTTTCTATTTCCTTGGCAACCAAGTTGATCATGGTGCCTTGGTAACCAAGTAGGAATCATAGCATCTGCTTTATGCAGTTAGAATATGCTAAGGAGTAGGTACATCCACTTGCTTATATATGCAGTGGTTAGCATCTTTTGTATCTAAGTTGTTATTGCAATTCAATACAATCCAAGCGGCCTGCTGGCCAAGCTGCCTTCTGGCAGCCCCAATTCGCCAACAAGTACTTTATTCCCATTCATGAAAGAAAGAAGAAAAGGCATGGTAGGGAGTAAAGGAATACCCCACACCATCACGGTCCTGACTATATGCAAGTAACACAACAACACAATGGATGCATCATGCAACCAGTTGCCTCATCACTATGATAATTTCTTATTTCAGTAGAAGATAGGCAGCAAACAACTATAGATATGAAATCCTTTAAATCAGGAAACAAGCTAGTAGCTTTCAGCTAACTTAATAACACATTAATATGGAGAAACTAAATACAAACAGCACCACCAGCAACACTTACGGCTCAATTGTTCATCAAGAGTGAAACGTTCACGACTCCAATCACAAGATGCACCCAGTCGCCTAATCTGATTAGTGATAGTGCCCCCATATCTGAAAGGAAAACAGTTTTTAGAATGAGAACACATTGGTTTTGTAGACAATCCATCTTTAAAAAGAGTCAAAGCCCTTATCCATGAAAGTTCTTACGAAACTAATGAAACAATCCTAATAATTGGTCTAAAAATAATTAAAAATAGCTGTTAATTGATCTAAAACGGAATAATTGGAAATCCTGATGTTATGTATTATTTTAAGAAACCCAACATAATTTGTGACTTGAGAGGTAGAGAGAGAGAGAGAGAGAGAGAGAGAGAGAGAGAGAGAGAGATGAGTAAACAACCAGAAGTAATTGAAGGTAAGGGTTGCTCCAGATCAGCAGCGCCAGTAGTTTTATGTTGCACATAATAAAGAAGTCACAAATTGGTCTAGATTAAAAGAAAAAAGACTTACTTCTCTTTCCACTCCCAAACTTTTTTGGTGAACTCCTCTCGTGTCATATCTGTCCTCTTGACACCTTCAGCGGCCAGCATCTTTTCCACAACCAACTGAAACATAAATGCAAAAAGGTTAAAAGGGAAAATATTCATTGAACGCAAATTGAGTTTCTATCAAACATGCGACAAGATCAACAGACCTGAGTCGCAATCCCAGCATGATCAGTGCCAGGTATCCAGAGTGCAGGTCTTCCTTTCATTCGGAAATATCTAACCATTATATCCTGAGTCACTTAAAGAAATGCAGATTCTTTTAGTAAGAAAAATGGCATAGAGCCAAACAAAAATGGAAGGAAGCAAAATTGAGGTTTATCAGTTTGCATAGTACATGATGCTACAAGGATGTTTTTATACACAGATTATATAGGATTCTAAAGTAAATCAATGAACTTAAACAGGTTGACTATTACATGACAGTTGACAGCACTTGTAGAGATTAGCATTAAACAGACTTCATAAATCGCTAACGCTTAATAAAGCTAATATTGACTAGTGTTCACTTTCTTATTATATAGTATCTGTAACTCATTTCATAGTCCATTGAAAGAAATCAGTTTGCAGAGCAGTTGAAGATAGCAACAGATTCACCCCAAATGAGCATGCATATATGCTCATCTTAGTAGAATCCCCCCATTTGAAATTACAAGAATAGTAAGGTGTGGGCACAAGAATTAAGGAGGGGTATGAAATAAAGAGTATGAAAGAAGAAAATGACCAAGCTACCCCTATTTAATACCTTGGAAAGCATGAGGGGGAATATCAGAATAGTTAGTGAGTACACACAGGTGAGAGGAGGTAATAAAGGGAACAAAGGTAAAACATCAGTAGGTTCATATGTTAGCCTTATAGTTTATACCTTAAAGGAAAGTGGAGAAACAGCGAAAGCTGGAGTATATCAAAGGTGTAACAAATGAGTGATCTGCTGATAAGGTGATATGTTGCTAGTCTTAAGATGAATTGTTAAGCCAAATCAGATTATATTTAGTCAACAGAATGAGTACAATAGCATTAGAATTTAATCATCCAACCTCAAGGGTGACAAACATAGCATGGCCCATATGTAGTGATCCGGTAACATTTGGTGGTGGCATCGGGATGACAAATGGATCTCCTCCACGGTCAAAGTTAGGCTTAAAGAATCCTTGAGATTCCCACCTAATAGAACATCATGTATAAGGAAAGTTTGTTGAAGCACATAAACAACTGTAATGTGTTACACCATGAACTCATACTTGACTGAAGAAGTATAGGCAACTAGCAAACATCAAAATCATAAATGTTTGTGGAGCAATGTTCAAATACTATTTCCTTTTCCTTCTAAAGAAAAAACAGGTTATGCTTCCATCAAAAGTATATTGATTAATTTTTTGGCTATCCTAAGCTACATGTCTCCAAAGCACCAACTAACATCAGTGCAGCAGAAATTAGGTTCAAGAATATAATGCTCTCATGCAAGCTATTAGCTATCAGTGTACCAATGCTGGTTAACTAAGAAGATGCATTGCCAATCCACAAATATGAAAAAAAATCGAATGTCTCTAGCCCTCTATGCTGAAAGCTGGGAACAAGTGGCAATGCACTGCGACACGAGGACTTCAATGAAATCCATATGCCTACTAACTTCCCTCTCTACCACAGCTCATGGGGCCACAATAAGAAATGGACAAGCGAGCACCCAAATTGTCTGTCCAAACCACTAACAAGCGATATAAGTACGCATTGATCCACTTTCAAAATTGAAGGGTAACTGCTAAAACAACATGGTGAGAGGATCTGTACGGGTGCTCATAAACGAAACCAAAAACGAAAGAGCGAGCAAAAATTGCTCAGAGGCACGCGGACTTACCACTTGTAAATCCGCTCCTCGTTGGCGAAGTCGAACGACTTTGCGACCTCCGGGGAGGTGAACACATCCGTCTCTGAGGCAATCGCTGCAACGGAGCGGAGCAGACCCAAGCAATCCAGTTAGCTGACGAGCCATTCTCGGCACAGAATTAATTACTAACAAGCTAGACGAGCCAGCAGCCGCTACCTGCGCAGAACCTGCGAGCGGCGCGGCGCGGGGCCCACGACGGGCGGCGGCAGGCGGCGGCGGCGGCGGCGGAGAGGAGGAGCGGGTTGAGGCGGCGGAGGCAGGCGGAGGAGGAGCAGGAGAGGAGCGCGGAGGACGGGCGCGCGAGCGCCATTGGCGCGGCCTCGCTGGAGATAAACCCTAGTGAGCGCGCAGGAGGGGACCGGATGTCGAGAGAGGGAGCCAGGAGGGAGGGGTTTGGATTCGGGATAACGCGGGACGGCGGGAGGTGCTGGGGCAGAGCTGGGCCGTCTTGTGGCTTTCCTTCCCCGCTCGGGGAACGTTGAATACCGTTACCAAACAAAAATGCTACCGCGACTCGAAGGGTATTCTTGACTCCGCGGAGACGGAGGCACACGCTTTTTGTTTGTTTTCGTGCCTTTTGTTTGGCCTTAAATTACAGAGTAAAATGTAGGAGCGGTTACATTTCTTAGTGTAGAACTTTCAAAATTTTATTTTTAAGGTTCTAAAATTTTCATTAATCTAGGTCCAAATGAGCTCCGGCCAATTCACATGTTCGTCTCTAATGTTCCATCTCCATGCTTTAGCTTTTCTCTAATTCCATCTCCATACTCTCTCCCTCCACTTTCAAGCTAATGTGATATCATGTCAGAATCATCAACTCATTATCCCTAACCCATGGCTTCATCCACATCAAAGGCCATGACATCGTCAGCAATGGTGATGACAAGACCAACGCTAGTGGGTTAAGAATGATGGTTATGCCATTAAGTTCCTACAGCGTTATGGCATGTGTTGTCATGTAAATTATATCGAGTTTTTTTTTATCTCTAATAATAAAAAAGCAAAATTTCAGCCTCTTTTTTCGTCTGGGTTTTTTTCGTCTGGCCCATTCGTTAGCCCAACTGTTCGGCCCACTCCCTCCATCTCGCTACAGCACCGTCGCTCGCCCTGTCTTCACCCCGTCCGCCTTCGGTCTTTCCCGTCACTGACCCGACAATTCTCTCGCCGCGCGCTGCCTCTACGCCGCCTCCCGCGCCATTGCCGGTTAGCCTTCGCCGCGCGGCCGCACCCGGCAAGGCCCCAGCCCGACGCGCCTCCCCGCTGGCCCCGCCGCCCTGACGAGCGCCGCCGCCTCGGTCGGTCCTGCCCTGACGCGTGCCGCCGCCCCGTCCAGATCCGCCATGCCCGTCGCGCGAGCCTCTTCCTCTGGGCGCGTCCGCCATGGCCGGCCCTGAGCCCAGGCCGCTCGAGCTCCGGTGGCAGGCTGTGAGCCCTGCCCGCGCGAGCCCGGCCGCGCCCCACGCGTCGAACCCGACGCGCCGTGGCTCTGCGCCAGCCACGCGCTCGCCGGCTCGCCCTCGGCCGTCGGCCCACTCTGGCCCTCCCTGTCCCAAGCTCCTAGCTCGAGCCCCTCGGCCGTGGCAAGGTGAGGACACCAGGGTCAGATCCATTATTCAGAGTAAAAAATTAAAGATTTCATTTTCTAATTTCCTTCTGTTGAGATTGGGAGCAATCTGCAGCTAGCACTTGTGGAATCACGTGACGCGGGTGGCGGCAACGGCTGCATAGCAGCACAGAGCCTTGATGCGGAGCAGAGGAGGACGTTCGGCGTCCGTCAGTGGCGGGCTGGGGCCTCAGTGAGCTGGGCAGCTAGAGGCGTGGCGAGCCAGGACTGTTGCGTGCGGCGACCGATGGGTAGCGGCGGCAGGAATTTTGCGCTTCAGTAATCCTCTATCCCACTTTAACTTCAGGAATTTTGCGCTTCAAATTTGCACTAGGCAGGAATTTTGCGCTTCAGGAATTTTGCGCTTTAGTGCAGGAATTTTGCGCTTCAAGAATTTTGCAGCAGGAATAATGCTAAGTTTAAATTTGTCAATTAATGTCGGAAGTCCCGGCACTTGGGTCGAAACTCGCGACGTCGTCAGCTGGCACAAATGTCAGCAGTTCTGACGCCTACATGAACTACAAAAGCAGTGCCAAATTTAACTTTACGGATAAATAATCTTACAACCCCACTTTCTTGTGGTTTGGTGAAGATGTTGGGTCACTCCCTTGACTGCCGTAATGCCTCCAAACCGTAGATCGAGTTCAAACCTTAAAATAAAGTTCAAGAGAGAGGCAAACAAATACAAGTAATCTCTAGCAATCACAACAACAAGCACACAAGATACAAGGATTTATCTCGAGGTTCGGCAACCCCACAAAGGAGCTCCTACAGTCCTCGTTGTTGAGGTGACCACAAAGGTCAGAGTCTATTTTACCTCCTTACCTCTCTCAAAGCGACCACAAAAGTCACTTGAGCTTTCCACTAAGAAATCAAAGGGTAATACAAACTTCCCAAGGCTCTTCCATAAGATGGAAGCTCTTGGGCAACGCCTAGCCGGCTAGGGGCAAAGCCCCAAGAGTAATAGACGCAAAACCAACCGGCTTGATGAAGAAATCAAGTGCTCAAGCTTGTCCAAAGTGATTCTCTCACTTAATCCACCCTCCTTTCACTCAAAACCCTAAGGGAATCGAAGATTGGAGCAAAGGAGGGAGGAGAGGGGTGCCTTTGTTGCTTGGGAGCTGTTGGAACAAAGTTGGGTCAGCTGTGAATGAGTCCGTAATGATTAGAAGTGAAGATAGAGGCTATTTATACTCTAAGTAGAAATCTAACCATTCAGATCTACGTCGGAAGTTCCGACGTAGATCTCAGGACTTCCGACGTTAACAGAAAACACTGTTCACACGAGGTCAGAAGTCTGCACATGCAAGTCAATGTCGGAACTCCCGACAAACGTTGGGACTTCCGACGTGCGCAGACAGCCAACCAACCAGCAATACTTCAGGTGTTGGGACTTCCGACATGGGTCGGGACTTCCGACGAGCGCATACAACCGGGCAGTAGAACCACAGGTGTCGGGATTTCTAACTTGGGTTGGGACTTCCGACTGTCGGGAGTTCCGACTCACGTCGGGACTTTCGACGCCCACCGTCACCGTGCAGGCTAAGTGACTGGGCGTCAGGACTTCTGGCATGAGTCAGTGACTTTCGATGGTCGGGAGTTCCGGCTTACGTCGGGGCTTTCGACACCGACAATTCACAGAAAAATAATCTATGTGCTCGTGGAGTGCTAGAGTGTCTCTCTTTTGATTTTATTTTTATGCTTGAGCACTCTATCTTCCTCAGACCAACTAAGTTTGCATCCCTCTTTATAGTGCGGCGGATCCTAAACTCAAAAACAAAAATAAAACATTTGAAGAGCGTTTTGAGTTCGTCCTGCCTTTACAACTTCAAGATTTGAGGGATACCATTTCATCTTTATCAACTCTTTGAATCTTTCACGGGACTAATAGCTGCGACATATCTCATTAAGATCACATTAGTCTCTAATTTGGATGTCATCAATACACCAAAACCCATATAGGGGGCAAATGCACTTTCAATCTCCCCCTTTTGATAATTGATGACAACCAATTTAGGCCTTTATAAGAATGAAAGAATTTAAAGCTTTTGAAACCCAAAATTTATGAAGAGCTCCCCCTTGATGTATGCATGAATTTGAATTTCAATTAGAATCATCTATACATGATTTGCATGCATCAAGACAAAAAGCTCCCCCTAAATTTGGCAATCCATGGGTTGCAACAAGTGTGTGTGAACAAGTATATATACGTGAAAAGAAATGCAATATGACATGTTATTTCACATAAGTAAAAGAGAATATGATGGCCAAGATTTTAAAGTAAAAACTTGAAGCAACACATGGCCAATCACATGCATAATGTATGGTGCATAGGGAAGATGCTTCACCAGATCCTCAGTAGCATCATGTATCTTGTTCCAAATGTACCGACCGATGAAAAATTCTAGAAATCATCTCCAAATCGCTGAAGCACCTTCTGAGAATCATCACAAAGGAAGGTGGAGTCACCTCGCTTTGGATACAAGACCTGTCTCAGAATGTTATTGAGGACATAGTAATAGGGCTTCAGATATACTGTCTGTCCATCAGCTGTATATCCATCAAGATACATATGTTGGTACTCCTCTAAAGCCACATCCTCATACTCAGTCAATTCAGGTGTAGTGCAGGTCGGCTTGATTTAAACCAAGAAGGCGAGAGAAAGTAATGAAGTCCACCTTATAGTGCTTGCCTTCAGTGGTCCAATGAACAATGTCAATATCATCGGTAGGGTCTCGCTCATGATGATAGGAAACATAAAACTGACAAATAAGCTCATTATTCCAATGCTTCCTGAATTCTAGCAAGTAGGACAACCCCATTGAATGTATATCATGAACCATCTGCTCTAGCTCGGGCTCCTTGAAGTTACCAAGAGAGTATGCATCAATGCACTTCATCTAAAGGACCGGTGGCTCCCTCTTCTTCAAAAACTTTAGATAGATAATGGAATCATAAAAGTCAAAATGGAACGGGTGCCAGAAGCGATACTCAAACCAAAGATCCTTCTCGTCCTCAGCATAAAGGTTTCTTTCCCTCATGGACCTGATGTCCTTAACCCAGTGATGGTAGTCAACTAGTAGAGGAGGAGTCCAGCCACCAGCAGGATTAGGAGCCATGGTGGGCTCCCGTATGATCGATGAAATGCTCAGGAAGGGAACGAGCTCAGTGACGAAGCCTGGGCCACGAGTCGGGGTGCAAATCGGTGGAGCAGCAATGGTGCAACCGGCATGCTCAAGACCTTCTTCTGCATCAACAAATGGAACATCCCCAATAGAGGCTAGAGCAGGAGGAGGAGCGGCAGTAGATGAGCCTTGATCATCACGGCGACAGGCAGCATGGGAACCACCACCAGCACCAGCACGGGGATATGCCGCTTTGGTGTAGCTAGATGGCTTGGGGACAGTGGCACGGTCCTGATTCTTCTTGGACCTCTTCTCCTTGTGACGCGATGGACTGCCGTCGTCCATGACTACGGAAAACACGAAGGGAAACTAAGAAACAAGACAATGAGAAGCGAACAAACATCGAGAAGTGAATAAACATGAATGGAGTGTTCACCATCGGGTCGAGAGTCCCGACCGTTGCTGAGAGTTTCGACAGCCAGGAGTTCCGGCCGACGTCGGGAGTTCCGATGGTCGGAACCTCCAACGGTCGCCGGGACTTCCGACGCACATGGTGATCATCCCATTCATGGGGCTTCAAATCACGACACACATTCATACAAGGAAGATAGAGGAGTAGAGAGGGAGAAAGAATAGAGGCAAGTCACAAGATACATTGCATTAGGGTTAGGGCACCACGGTAGTACCTTGAATCGAGGAAAGAGGACGGAGAAAGACTAAATCCGTAGTCCACGAGCGAATCGATGAGCACTAGCACCACCATGAACGAAATCCCCACCACCAATCCGAGGAAGAAGATCAAAGCACGGGCGGTGGAAAGGGGCGGAGAGGGTGGAAGTGCTAGCAGGACTCTCGGCAATGCAACTGGAAGGGATGGGACCGGAACTCCCGATGGCCCAAAGTAGGCTGGAACCACGGGCGGGAGGGCAGGACACGACACGGCGGCGCGAGGAGAAGCGAGGGCGGCACGAGGAAAGGGATGGCGATGGGAGTACATGGATGGAGAGAATAACCACAGTTAAACAGGACTGGGCTAGGTATAAATGACACAGTCAAACAACGTGGCGCAGTCAAAACCCAGATCTACGTCAGGACTTTCGGTGCTGGGGCCAGAACTTCCGGCAGTCGGGAGTCCCGGCGCGAGCCGTGACTTCCGGTCGTCGGGAGTTCTGACCTACGAAGGGAAACTGAAAACACCTCAACTTGAACTCACTATACCATGTGGGGCAAAAATATGATGGACACTAACATTTTCACAAGTGACTAGATTTCATTCAATCAATACAAAGCAATAGTCACTCATGAAAATCATAAAGTAGATTTTGAAAGTGTCACACAATATTTTCTTAATTCTTTTCTCCTAACTAGATCAAACAAAGTGTGTGCAAGACATCAAGCCACGTTACGAGAATCAATGATATTTAGTTCACTTCTCAAAGCACAAAATCTTGACTCATCTAGGGGCTTTGTGAAGATATCAGCTAGTTGTTTTTTGGTGCTCACATGATGAATGTCGATATCTCCTTTGGCTTCATGATCTCTCAAAAAATGATGCCGGATGTCTATGTGCTTTGTTCGAGAGTAGTTTACAGGGTTGTTTGCTAACTTAATGGCACTCTCATTGTCACACAAAAGTGGAATCTTGGTTAACTCACATCCAAAGTCATGTAAGGTTTGCTTCATCCAAAGTAGTTGGACACAGCAAGCACCGATCGCCACATACTCGGCTTCGGCGGTGGACAAAGCAATGGAATTTTGCTTCTTAGAGCTCCAAGACACCAAGGATCAACCAATAAATTGGTAAGTCTCGGTAGTACTCTTTCGGGTTACTTTGCAACCGACATAATCCAAATCAGAATAGCCAAGTAACTCAAAAGTGGAGCCCTAAGGATACCACAAGCCAAGATTAGGAGTGTGAACTAAATACCGAAAAATTCTCTTAACGGCTATCAAATGACATTCTTTTGGATTGGCTTGAAATCTTGCACACATGCACATGCTAAGCATAATATTGGGCTGTCGGCATGAAATTTCGTCCCGTGCCGAGGGCATACGAGCAAGCTAGAAGGGTCTGCTCGATGGAGCTATAGATCCACCTGGCTTTAACGCAGGGGTGGTTGATCATGCGCACTCCTCCCGAGACATGCCAGTCAGTTTGACCCTGCAATTGACAAGGAGAGAAAGCTATTTAGTAATTTAAGACAGAACGCGCCGGTGTCGCCAGACAGTCCTGAATGTGCGGCTCTGAGAGCCGATATGAAAGGAGATCCACTAAATAGTTGATTCCAGCATATTCATAAGAACAAATCAGTTAAAATCTCATGGGGTTATGAAAGAAAATCGGTTAAGGATGAATATCATTATTTAAACAAATATTGGTCAATGGCAATAGGATATTAATAATAATTAGCTTATGCTAAGTCAATGACTACAAGTAACCGAATCCCTTTTTTATATAAAGAAGCAACTCATCATCATTCAACCATTTAATAGAGATAAATTTAATGAACATATTAGATCTCATCTATCGTTATGACTAGTAGGGCATGAGGCAGAATCATGCAGGCCGTAGAAACAGCAATAAACTCGATGACCCTAACTTATTACTAATATCAGTGGGGGCATGAGACATAATCATGCAGACCGTAATACAATAATAAGATCATAGGGCTAACACATCTTTTCAACCTATCTTTACTTCAACGGTCTCATGACGTGAACTGCATATGTGAAAGCACTCGATATCGGCTAAAATAGCCAATTCAGGCATAGCGCACACTTAAGGTCATACCCTATCAGGAACAGATCTACCAAATAACGATCCTCACTCTATGGTGCTAATAGTGGGGTGTGAGGTAGAATCACACAGGCCGTGATAACGGGCCATGGAACAATTTTCGTTAGCCAATAGATCTATTCAAGACCAGACATGCCTTAACCGCACACTATGCACGATCAAGATTGACATAAAACGGCCGATAAACATAACTCATCGTTTAAAGTGCAAATTAGATCAGTTTAGATTAATAAACGATGGGTTAAAAAGATATAAGGCCGATCTAGATTAATCCCAATCGAGCGAAGTGATATTGCTGTAATTAAATAAATAATGAAACCAATAAGCAATATCGGTAACTTAATGAATCTATTCGAAGGACGCCACCCTTAGATAGAGCAGATAACTTGACCTTAATCTAGTTCGAGCAGTGAAGTCGACCGGATCGATGCAGCCGTACTTGAACTAAACAAGAGTTGATAACTAGCTTATACCAGAGTCGCAGTGGAGGTCGACCGGATCGATGCAGTCGTACAAACAGAAGTATAAGCCATAATAGTACTTACAGACAAATCGGAGGTCGGTCGGACCGATGTAGTCCTGCTCGCTGAAGAACTCATCGAGATCTATCTATTCCTACTCCTAAGGGGTGGTCGGAGCCGAAAAAAGTAAGTAACTTGTATTTGATTGATTATGTTTTACAATAGCCGGGGTCTAATATTTATACCCAGGAGCCTAAACATGAATCCTATTCGAGCACGTCTCGTTATAATCTTCGGCACAAAAGAAAACATTCCTAATTTAAGATAACTTAGACCCTAATCTTTCTTTTTTTGTAGAGTCCGATATGTAGTTTTCTGGCACCAACCGTAGCTCATCATCGCTATCTGTCGACGTCATCCAAAGAGATTCGATTCCAGAGTCGTATCTGAATTAGCTGATATCGATCCTTATGCAATCGATTCCTTAATTAGTACAATCTTGGAAGCCTTCAAATTTCTGCGTTTTTCTCCCAAATTTTAGTGTAAACACATGCCCCCAATTTTGGGATAAAAGTGATTTTATTCCAAAATTCCTATTTATCCATTTACCACGCCGCAACCGTTCTATTCTGAGATATACGCATGATCCCTGACTTCCTGGCCCAAGTTTTATATAATATCCCAATAGTACCTCTTCCAACTCACTTGGCCTTTTTGCCTTTTCCCTTTTCCTTGAGCAAATCCTAATATCCGACGCCGTCATCACCAAGGCCTCAAACTCTAGCAAATCTTCTGTTCTATCAAGCCATCATTTAAGTGTTCTTCGTTAGACTCAAATCTACTTTGGCTTTAATGGTGACCAGCGACCATGTCCCTGAGTTATGCCTTTTGAGTTTTCCATTCTTCGAGTACCAGACATTACCCTGTATTTCTTTCCTCCTTAAATTTATTCCATCCGATTTCTAGGAAATGAGGAATGAAATCTTGATTCCATCGGTCGTTACTTCTAATGTCTATTTTCTTGGACCTATGGGTGATCCTGACCCATCTGATTTCATTCGTCAAGAAACCAACCAAATCCCCTTCAAACAGTCTGTAGTGGACTCGTCCTCCTAGAATATCAAAACACCCTTCAGAAACTGGCCTAAAATGCCCATGAGGTGGAGAAATTGGTTTCGTAGGGTATCCGAGAAAAAGGGTGGAGATTGAGAGGTGTATGATTTGAATCAATGTTTGACACTTTAATTGTCTGGGATGGAGAGAAATGATTCACTCTTGATTTCCGCATCCTATTTCTTGTCCAATGCCCTAAATGATTTTGTCTTTGGTCATGGCTTGATGAGTATTACCCTGGTCGATGTTTATATGTTGACTGGCCTTAGGATTACTGGGTCAGTGCATTCTTATGAGTACTTGAGTGCTGATTCTAAGAAATTAGCCAAAATATCAGACTGCACAGGATGGGCAAGTTATATTCTGAACCATATCAGAGACGAATCGACTGTTAGTGAAAGAGAATATGTGGCCTTTCTAAATATGTGGTTGGAGAGATTTGTCTTTTGTGGGTCATCTTGTGGTTCGACTTATAATCACAAACTCATGGTAGAGCATCTAGCAGTAGGCAAGGACATCCCTCTTGGAAAGTATCTACTAGGAGCTACCTATCATCTGATGTACCAGGTAGCCGCACAATTACTGAAGAATGAACTAGTGCATACCATCAGTGGCCCTTGGTGGTTGATACAAATGTGGCTCAATCTGTATATACATAAGATTGTAAGTCCTGATCTCAGAAGCCTGAGTTTCCCTTCCTCTAACTTTGATGAGGAATATAGAGGTAAAGAAGGAAGAACTCGGCAGTGCATGAGCTATGGTGAGGTTGCATTTTCCATAACAATTGATTTTGATATTAGCCATCTCTTCAAGAAGTTTTACAGAGGGGTTGATGTAGACATCCTGACTTGGCTACCATACGATGATGATGAGAATGTTGAGCTAATTTTCCCATTCAAGTTTCGATTCGAGTCAGGCTGTTCGGACAAGGCGGCGGCTGCAATTTTTAATTCCTTCATCAAGCCCTGCCTTCTTCCCACCGAATTCAGCTCCTCCCTTCCAGGCAACCCCCAACTTATGAGTTCTACAATCCATCTTTCGTAGCCCGTTAGTTTGGCTTTGGCTAGCTCCCCCTCAATTGTTCTTTAGAGACATATTGAAGCCAAGAGAAGACATCAGTGAGGTGATGGAAGCCTCTAGAGTTTTTCAATTGGGATCGGACCTTCCTTCCCTTTGCATGCACGACTAGATCAGAGTCAGCTCCTCTTCTATTCTCTTTGACTCCTAGTGGCAAAAATGACACTCCCATCTTTTCTGTGGGTTAGTCCATCCTTTGTGTATATCCCTGAATGGGGAATTTGCTTCTGATGGAGAGGTAACTTGTCATTTCTTTTAAAAAAACTGCTCGACAAATTCCTCTGTCAACTATTCTAATTGACTTTTTTAGGATGCTGAATTTGATCATCCGAGCTTGGATAGGAAGGGGCATCCTATAGATTACCAGCCACCATGCTCAGTTTCAAGAATAGGATCGGCTGCCCCTTCACTGAAAAAATTGATGAAAACTCATGCCGCCTCCACCATCGTGACATATCAATCTTCAAAGCGCAAGGCAGCTCAAGGGACAACCCAAAAAACCACTAATGGGAAGAGACTCCGCAGAACGAGACCATCAGTTGCTCAGGTAAATAATTTATCTCCTTCTCAAAAATGATATTCAATTGTTGATCCCGTTCCTTCACAGCTATCGAGCATTGCGTCCTAGCCTGCTCTAGGTGCGGGACTGCTATCCCAGGCATTTGCCTCAGCACCAACTGAACCCCCACTGGCTGATCCTCAAAAGGAGTCGATTTCGGTTGAAATAACCGATACTTCCATAACAACAGAAAATGTGAGTTTTATCCTTGATGCTTGTCAGAGCATTTTCTTTAACCTTTTGATTTACTCGGTTTCCATTCTTCACCTGGCTTCCTACCATGCCAGATACCTCCTGAGGAAACACCCATGGAAGAGCAGGAGCTTGGCAGTCCACTTAACGATCCTATCGGCATCAAAGGTGATCCTGTTGATTCCCCAGCTTAGTATGCAACTGATGGTAAGGAAGTTATATGTCCCTTTTATTCTTCTATAATAATTATGAACTAAAATTTGACATTGCAGATACCAATGTTGAAAGCTCAGAGCTGATTCAACCATATGCCATTGGTGCATCATTAGCTGTTCCTTCTTTTGAGATAGAGTCTACTGCAAAAAATGTATTGTATCCTCTTTGCCATCCATTCGTTATAAACTGATTCAAACCTCCTAATCAAGATTTCCTTATACACAGGCACCTAATCTTCTAGCCCTAAGTTACTCTTTCAATCTTGAGGAGTCTTTTGATGAAGATGAAATTAGTTCGTCAGCCACTTCCTCCAAGGAAACCTTGCCAGAAGAGACCAAAAATCAGCTAAGAGATGTTCTGCCAATGTTTGAGAAGAATATAGCTAATTTAGTCGAAGATACTGATCCAATGCATAGAGTCTTATTGGCCATCAAGGGTAATCCAACCCCAGCTCTATCCAGAGTCCTGTCTCCTTTTTCTATCTTTGAAGATCATGTCCTGAAGGTGAAACAAGCTCAGAGGAATCTGTTTGATCGTGAAACTTTATTGGCCAAGGGGAACTCTAACAGGCAAGAGGCTAAAGAACTGTCATAGTCGATTGATCACTTGAAGAACTCCTCCCTTAGTATTGACCTAGAATTGTCTCAACTGGATGCCAGGCATGCAGAACTTGAGAAGGAGCTAGAAAATGTGAAGGCTGCCATTGATCGTCATAAGTCCACCATGGCTCAAATACCTGATGCCATTCAATAAAAGAAATAGCAACTGTTGGCCAAAGTCAGAGAAGGCAGAGCCATCCGAAGTAGCCTCGATAGCATTCCTGGATCAACCGAAGAAGATAAACAACAGATCATAGAAGTTGATGCTATTCAACTAGAAGTGTTGAAAGCTATCCAGGATGTTCTAGACTTGTAATTTGTGTATCAACATATGTCTTGTGTAGAACCAATGACAACCATACTTTCTGTTGTCTCACTGTGCTTTTCTTTGTTTTGGCTAAAGAGCCAATTTTAAAAATAGCCAATTCTAGACTCCTGATCTTAATCCCATTTAGGTCTGAAAACACGGCCTTTATTAAGAGAGCCCTTTGATCTTCTATCCTTAGTCGTCCAACGCCGTATTCTCTTCGGTATTAGTGAGGTGGCGCTTCGCCTTCAATTAATTACAGTTGCCTTTTGCACGTCCCGAGGCGTCCACCTCTTCATTCCATGGCTTCAAATACCAGCTGAGGGCTCCGGCCTCAAACACATCCGCACTCAAAACCGCTCCTGTTCCTTTGCTTTTCTCCGCCCTCGTAGAACTTTATAGCGCCCTCCCTCCCTTCCTATAGATCCAATTGGCTTCATGGCCAACGAGGAGAACCGCGACAAGCACGCGACGGAGGAGGTTCCAGAGGAGAACATGCCAGTGAACCACCACCTCCGACGCATGAGGTGAGATCGACATCTTCTGCTTGTGACGATGAACTATTCTGATTTGTCTATAGATTCATTTTGAATGACAGAATCCATCCTCTTCCTAGGGCCAGTGAGCCCTCTAACACTACATCTTCCACGTCGGCCTCATCGTCGGATTCTTCTAACTCATACAACGGCGATGATGCCTGATGCTTCTTCCGAGAGTGGAGGGCAGCCTAGGATCGCTATTCCGAGGTGACTCAGAAAAATGGCCAGCTTGAGATCCGTCTCGGGGTCTTACAAGCGACCCTTCATGTGGCCGAGGAGGAGGCCAATGCCGTTTGAGCGCGGCGGGCTGAGTCTGACACCACGGTGGTGGGTAAGATGAGCTCCATGAACACTTCTATTCTGATTTCCACTGACTTTATCTTGATAGTTTTTCTGTTTCTATGATTACCAGCCCTGACGGTGTAGTTGGAGTCTCTCCAACTGGCGGCGAACACAGCCGCGGACGCCGTCAATGCTCGGGGTTCCCTCATCAACGCTCGTCTCCAAGACATCCTATCCCACGTTCAAGAGATTGCCCTCTATGGCGTTCGTCATGGCGTGTCGGTGGCACTGACCGCGGTGTAAGTCCAGACAGGGTACGAGCTCCATGCCATGGAGACTGGCTTCCTGATGGGCGATGGCCCCGAGGAGCATGAGGACCTGATGGAAGAATTCATCATAGCGGTAGAGGCCATCGTAGACATCACATCTGCTCAGGATGTCGTGAACAAGGTCTTTGATTAGTTTGTACTTAGGGCGAACTAATGAATGAAATCTTCTATTCTTTTATGAATGTATCTCAGTGCAATGCCCCTATATGTGTCATGAATGTCTTTGTTTTTGTTTTTGCTCTAGAGGCGATATATATCATATCGGCTTTTATATATTCGAAGATCTTTATTTTTTGAACTAGAGGCGATACCTTCCGGTACCGGCTATTAGAGCCGATGACTAAACGAATCGGCTATCAAGTGTTGATCAAATGCTGGGATAACATCCCTTTAAATATTTTTCATCGATCGTTATTGATAGATTGCACTAGAACTTTTCATACCAAAGGTTAAACGATCGATCAATCTAGGCCAAGCATCTCATTAAGTGAAACAGAACTTCCTTTAATGGATCTATCAACTCTAAATTGCACTTATGACTTGACTTAGCATTCATATACATCGGCCTAAGCCCATCTCCAGGTCTAGTGCTTATTCTTCCTTAATCCAATGGCTGACGTGGAGCCGTGACTATTTACTAGAACAAACTCTCAGAGCCGATTGCTTGCATCGGCTGTTGGCTTTCGTTGCTAATTTTAATAAGGCCTCCTTCCCATAACTTGTTAGAAAAGCATTCGAAGTCTTCTAGTTCCCAAAAGACTAGATCGGTTGTTGCTATACTCATAGACTTATCAACGTGAACCAGCTCAACATCATCTCTATGCCATTGAATCAAACACTGATGCATGGTTGATGGTACACAATAGTTCACATGAATCCAATCACGACCAAGGAGCAAACTGTATGACCCTTTTCAATCGATGACGAAGAATATGGTGAGCAGAGTCTTACTCCTGATTGTTAGTTCGATGTTCATTGCCCCCCGGGTCTTAGACGCATTACCCTCAAAGTCTTTAAGCATCATGTCAGTCTCAATCAGATCTCTTGGTCCCTTACCAAGTTTACGAAAAGTGGTGTGAGGCATGAGATTGACAGAAGCACCTCCATCCACTAACATCTTATTCATCGACTTCCCATCAACCAAACCTTTTATATATATAGCCTTTAAGTGCCGATGCTTGACTGATTTATCAAATATTGCTTGCTGTATAACTATCAACTTGGCAACCATCTCCTCATACTTTGATTCATCAAAATCTGAGTAAACTTCTTGATCTGCTGGAGCTCTGAACTCTAATGGCAACAAAAAAAGTCATCTAAATATTAGCCGATGGTTGCCTTCTATCGGCTATTTGCTTAGCATGCCATACTTGAGGTTTATCGGATGCTTGAGCCTGTTCCAACTCTCTTTTCCTTAGGCGTCGCACCCTTCTCTTCTGGCTTCTTGTCAAACCTCCTAGACACCATTGGCCTTCCTGCCAAATGTATTCTCTCTCGTTAGTTTCTTCTTCATAATCAACCCAGTTTTGATCAATAACTCTTTTTCCAAGCCGATCATGAACACATTCATTTTTAAGCGCCGATCCATGTTATCATGATGATATGCATCTTGAACATGGACAAACCGGCGGTTGGCTTGAGATTGTCTAAACTCCCAATACTGATCGCTGCACTCTAGACAGTTATTCCTGGTAGGCAACTTTAAACTTTTGTTCTAGCAATGTCTGAAGAAAAGACAATTCCAATACAATTTAGCTTGCTTTCTTTCGTACCTCTCTTTTTCCTATTGACGCTGGTATTCTTGCTTTTCTAATCAACGCTGATAATCCTTTTTCTTCTGCCGCTGCCATTTATTCAGCAGAATTTGAGATGTAACTTATGGCTTTGTCATCCCTTCTTTTGATGTTTCTCCCTGCTCATATCGGCTCTCTTACTTGTCATGACATCTTCTAATTTTTCTGTATTCGTCAGCCAATATTTGCATCTCAGGATCGACTGTTCTGGCTTCTCTTGATTTAATTGATGTCAGGACCTTAGTCTTTCCTTTGAATAGCCTAGCATCAACCATGTTTTGATCTCCTAGGAAAGGATTATCATCAACTTTCATTTTCTGAGGCGTATTAAATTTGAGTCTTCCTTGTTGAATAGCCCTCTGTATATGCTGCCAGAAAATTCTACATTCGTTAGTGGAATGAGAAGTAGCGTTATGGAACTTGCAGAACTTCTTATTCTTCAACTGATCAGGGGGCAACATAACATGATTATCAGGCAACTTGATCTATCCCTTCTCAAGCAAGAAATCAAAGAGCTTGTCTGATTTTGTGACGTCAAAGTCATAGCTCTCCTCGACTCCTCTTCCCCAAGGATTTGACACCATTATTGTCTTTTTGCCTCAATTCCATTCAGCTATGGCAACCTCTTCTTCTTCTTCATAGCTGTCATCGACTAAATATGGATTATAAGCTTCGGCCACTGTAGTACTCTTATGGAATTGGGTATCTCTGCGCATACTCTAGAATTGACTATTGAGTGCTGTCACTCGTTGAGCCAATTGACCCAAGTTGTCAAATTCTTGTCCTAGTAGCTTTTCTTTCCATGTTGGCAGCATCCCTTGAACGGTCAAAGCGGCTAGCTGATCATCAGCTAAATTTAATGAGAACCACAAATTCTTGGTCTCTCGGAACCTCTGAAGAAACTCAGTGCTTGATTTGTTAGTTTTCTGCCTTATAGTTGTCAAATCAGTAATCTTCTTTTCTCTAGTCCCAGTATAAAAATATGTCTGAAATTTTTTCTCTAGGTCAGCCCAATTGGTAATGGAGTTGATTGGTAGTGATGAAAACCAAGTGAAGGTTGTCCCTGACAGGGACAAGGAGAAGAAACGAACTCGATGGGCCTCTTCAATGGATGCTTCACCCAACTGTGTAAGATACTGACTGACATGTTCTATTGTGATTGTGTTATCTTGGCCAGTGAACTTAACAAACTCTAGGAGTCTGTAATTTGTAGGGAGAGCGACCAAATCATACCATTCTAGATATGGGCATTTGTACGAGAAGGTCAACTCTTTTGGCTTTAGACCGAACTAATTCTTCATCATCTCGGTCACCTTTAACAGCAACTTGTTAGCATGTGAATTTGGATTTCTCTACACTTGCTGACCCATCTGTGAATTGAAATCACATGTGCCTTGATACCCTAGATTCAAAATCATATGGAGGGTGTTATAATATGTACCATAATGATACCCTTATGGAATTTCTATCTACTAGGTCATTTGCTGGTGTGCTGCTTGAAGTCTCTGATTATAGACATGAGGATCTATATCTTTACGGATCCTTTGAATTAATGGTGCTATTTTTTGAGCTAACGACGGTATGTGGCCCGATATGCCAAAATTAATCACCTGGTTTTGACCTTGCCCCGCTGGCTACTGCACATGCTGCACTAACGATCTAGGATTATACTGTATCTGATTCGTAGTAGTACCTTGAGCTTGATCAGATGAACTCTGAACTACTCGGACATCATCATTACCAGCTGGTGCTGCTTCTTGATGACTGGTACTGACTTGATTAGTCCCTTGGGTCAACGGATGTGGAATGTTGTAATAAGCTGGACCAACCTGACCAACTGGAAACCCATGAAACCCCTCTTTCATGGCGTTGTGGAATGTGTCCAAGAAAGCTTTATTATGGCTTGATATGGCATCACGAACAAATTTATTTATAGCTTCTGTGAAGAAATGTCTGTCTTTAGCTTCATCTGCATCTGTCTGCCCGTACAATAGAACTCTTGACAGTGGATATTTCTAAACAATTGTATTATCACGTGTTTTGGTGTAGGACAACAAACACTTGTTCTAAAATTCTTTTATAGCTTTGTTGATGACATCTTTATCTCTATCAGGTAGGTCTTCATAATGTACCATAAGAATGTCGTTGTTGTTATGAATCACCATGATAATTGTGGGGTCCCACCAGGCGTGCCAGAACGTGTGTCGGCATGAAATTTCGTCCCATGTTGAGGGCACACGAGCAGGCCGAAAGGGTCTGCTCGATGGAGCTGTAGATCCGTCTAGCTTCAACATAGGGGTGGTTGATCCTACGCACTCCTCCCAAGACGTGCCAATCAATTTGACCCTATAATTGACAAGGAGAGAAAGCTAATCAGTAATTTAAGGCGAAACGTGCTGGTGTTGCTAGACAGTCCCGAATGTGTGGCTCTGAGAACCGATATAAAAGGAGATCAACTAAATAGTCGATTCTAGCATATTCATAAGATTAAATCAGTTAAAAGCTCATGGGGTTATGAAAGAAAATTAGTTAAGGATGAATATCATTATTTAAACAAATATTGGTCAATGGTAATAGATATTAATAATAATCAGCTTATGCTAAGTCAATGATTGCAAGTAACTGAATCCCCTTTTATATAAAAGAAGCAGCTCATCATCATTCAACCATTTAATAGAGATAAATCTAATGAATATATTAGATCTCATCTATCGTTATGACCAGTGGGGCATGAGGCAGAATCATACAGGCCGTAGAAATAGCAATAAACTCGATGATCCTAACTTATTACTAATATCAGTGGGGCATGAGGCAGAATCATGCAGGCCGTAATACAATAATAAGATCATGGGGCTAACACATCTTTCAACCTATCTTTATTTCAACGGTCTCATGACGTGAACTGCATATGTGAAAGCACTCGATATCGGCTAAAACAACTGATTTAGGCATAGCACAGTATTAAGGTCATGCCCTATCAGGAATAGATCTACCAAATAACGATCTCCACTCCACGGTGCTAACAGTGAGGTGTGAGGCAGAATCACACAGGCCATGATAACGGGCCATGGAATAGTTTTCGTTAGCCAATAGATATATTCAAGACTAGACATGCCTTAACCGCACACTATGCACGATCAAGATTGATATAAAACAGCCGATAAAACATAACTCATCATTTAAAGTGCAGATTAGATCAGTTTAGATTAATAAACGATGTGTTAAAAAGGATATAAGGCCGATCTAGATTAATCCTAATTAGGCGAAGTGATATTGCTGTAATTAAATAAATAATGAAATCAATAAGCAATATCGGTAACTTAATGAATCTATCCAAAGGACGCCACCCTTAGATAGAGCCGATAACTTGACATTAATCTAGTTCGAGCAGTGGAGGTCGACTGGATCGATGCAGTCATACTTGAACTAAACAAGAGTCGATAACTAGCTTATACTAGAGTCACAATGGAGGTCGATCGGATTGATGCAGCCGTACGAACAGAAGTATACGCCATGACGGTACTTATAGACAAGCCGAAGGTCGGCCAGACCGATGCAGCCCCGCTCGCTGAAGAACTCGCCGAGATCTACTCTACTTCTACTCCTAAGGGGTAGCCAGAGCCAAAAAAAAGTAAGTAACTTGTATTTGATTGATTGGGTTTTACAATAGACCGGGTCTAATATTTATACCCGGAGCCTAAACATGAATCCTACTCGAGCACAACTCGTTACAATCTTTGGCATAGAAGAAAACATTTTTAATTTAAGATAACTTGGACCCTAATCTTTCCCTTTTTATAGAGTCCGATATGTTGTTTCCTAGTACCAACCGTAGCTCATCATCGCTATCTGTCGATGTCATCCAAAGAGATCTAATTTCAGAGTCATATCTGAATCAACTAATATCAATCCTTATGCAATTGATTCCTTGATTGGTACAATCTTGGAAGCCTTCGAATTCCTATGTTCTTCTCCCAAATTTTGGTGTAAACACGGGCCTAGATGCACAAAGGTAAAGAAGAGATCCAATCACGGAGCGATATACCTTTTGATCGATGTCCTTTCCTCCTTGATCAAGATCAAGATATCCATTGGTTGGCATGGGTGTCTTGATGGGCTTGGCCTTGTCCATGTTAAACTTGTTCAACATATCGTTGGTGTACTTGGTTTGACTTATGAACATGCCATCCTTGAGTTGCTTAATTTGAAATCCAAGGAAGAACTTCAACTCTCCCATCATGGACATCTCGAACCTATTTGTCATAATCCTACTAAATTCCTCACAAAAAGCCACATTAGTACTACCAAATATTAGGTCATCGAAATATATTTGGCAAACAAAGATATCATTATTGACTTTGCGAGTAAACAAAGTAGCATTGGCCTTTCCTATCTTAAAACCTTGTTTGAGTAGGAAATCCTTCAAGCAATCATACCAAGCTCTTGGAGCTTGTTTGAGCCCATGGAGCGCCTTGTCGAGTTTGTTGACATGGTTTGGATATTTAGGGTCTTCAAAGCCCGGTGGTTACTCTACATACACCAACTTGGATAGGGGGCCGTTGAGAAATGCACTCTTCATGTCCATTTGATATAGCTTGAAATCATGATGAGCAGCATAGGCAAGTAGAATACGAATTGATTCTAGCCTAACCACCGATGCATAGGTCTCCCCAAAATCCAAGCCTTCAATTTGAGTGAATCCTTGAGCTACCAACCTTGCCTTGTTTCTTGTTACCACGCCATGCTCATCTTGCTTGTTGCGGAAGACCCACTTGGTTCCAATCACATTCTGCTTGGGCCTTTCCACCAAGGATCAGACTTCATTCCGAGTGAAGTTGTTCAACTCCTCTTGCATGGCTATCATCCAATCCGGATCATCGAGTGCCTCTTCCACCCTACGAGGTTCCAAAGGAGAAACAAACAAGTAATGTTCACAAAAACTTGCTAAATGGGAATATGTAGTTACCCCTCATCAAATGCTCCCCAATATGTTACCAATGTGATGATCTTGTTAAATGGACTGATGCACTCTAGGATGTGGCACTTGAGTTGATCTTTGGATGGGGCCATCATCGTCATCATCATGGTCATGATCGATTAGAGGATCACAACCATGAGCTTGTGGAGGGTTGACTTCACTTCTTTCTTCATTGTTGAGTTGAGGTTGAGCTTGCTCATTATTGACACCATCTTCATGAGAATGACCTTGTGCTTCATTTGATCTCCCATCTTGATTATTTCTTGTTGCGGAAGCTTCACCATGTTCATTAGATGAAACATGATGAATGGTTGGATCAAGATCATCATGCACAACATGGTCTTCATCTTTGTCTTCGACGTGCTTTACTTCACCAATGGCAAGCTTCTTGATTGCTTTGTGTGTAGCTTCTTCATTACCTACAATCTTAACATTGACTTGCTCCTTTTGAGAGCCGTCGGTTTCATCAAAAGTCACATCTATCGTGATTTCAATCAAACCGGTGGTTTTATTGAAAATACGATATCTATGTTCGTTAGTACCATAACCAAGCATGAAACCTTCATCAACCTTTGGTGCAAACTTAGAGCTTTTGGATTTCTTATTAAATATGAAACACTTGGATCCAAAAACCCTAAAGTAGTGCACCTTAGGCTTTTTATCGGTTAGAAGTTCATAGGCGGTCTTTTCTCTTTTCTTGTGAAGATATAAGCGATTGATGGCATGGTATGCCGTGTTTATCGCTTCCACCCAATAGTTGGTTGGAGTCTTGTATTCATCCAACATTGCTCTTGCGGCTTCTATGAGCGTTCAGTTCTTCCTCTCCATGACACCATTTTGTTGTGGAGTGTATGGAACCAAAAACTCATGCTTGATTCCTTCTTCATCAAGAAACTCTTCAATGTTGGTGTTCTTGAACTCCATCCCATTGTCACTTCTAACTCTCTTGATTTTGACATCAAACTCATTTTGGGCTCTTCTTGCAAACTTCTTAAAGATACCTTGGACTTCACTCTTTTCACGTAAAAAGAATATCCAAGTGAAAATGAAACCATATTTGTTACCACCAATGCTTATATAAGCGACGGGTCCAAATACGTCCACGTGAAGCAATTCTAATGTCTTTTTGGTTGTCACAACATTTTTGACAGGATGTTTAGCTCCAACTTGTTTTCCCTCTTGGCATGTGCTATAAATCCTATCTTTCTCAAAAGAAACATCTGTTAGTCCAAGGACATGTTTGCCTTTTTGAAGTTTGGCCAAGTTTCTCATCCCAACATGGGCAAGTCGGCGATGCCATAACCAACCCATGCTAGATTTTGCCATTAAACAAGTCTCAGGATTTACTCTATTTGATGTGAAATCAACTAGATAGAGTTTCCCTTTTAAATGACCCGTAAATGCAATAGAGGAATCCTCCCTTCTATAGACTTCTACACCCTTATCCGTAAAGAGACAATTGTAACCCATCTTACAAAGTTGTAAGATGGACAACAAATTGTATCTCAACGAATTCACAAGTAAAACATTTGAAATGGAATTATCATTTGATATAGCAATTTTACCCAAACCGAGGACTTCTCCTTTTCCATTGTCACCAAACACAATATTCCCACTTTGATCATGACTTGGTTGGAATGACGTGAACATGTCCTTCTCTCTGGTCATATGATTGGTGCATCCACTATCCAACACCCAACTTGTTCCACCAGAGGAATATTCCTACAAAGACAAATTAAGCTTTTATTTTAGGTACCCAAAAAGATTTGGGTCATAGGGGGTTAGTCACATAATACTTGGGCACCTAAACACTCCTCATAATTTCCTTTCTCTTTTGGGTACCAACATACTTAACCACAATCTTGTCATCCTTGCCCCAACAACACATATAATCACTAGCATAGCACCGTGGAAGTGGTGCTTGTGGCTTGGGGCCTCGGATTGCTTCATCTTGATTGTCTTGTCACTTGTAGGTTGGATCTTTGGAATGTAGACCTTGTTGTTGGCCTTGCATATAAGCTCATCAAGAGCAACGCCCTTGTTGAACTTCACACAAGGCACACCATTGATCATGTTCTTTCCATTGGCCTTCCCATCATACCTATTGTAGCCAATGCCTTCCTTGATTGTTGGGTGCCTTAATGACTTGTATATAGTCTTATTGGATTGCTCTTGACACTTGCACCCATTCTTCAAGATCATCTTCAACCTATGAATTTCCTTGTCTTTCTTCTCTAACTCAACAAGGTTAGTTGTATATGCATTCACATCAATTTTATAGCATCTTTCACAACCATTGCTAGTGGAGACATTAGAGTCTTTGGTTGCCTTAAGAGAAGTTGAAGTGCTAGTCCAAAGAGTACTATAGTTTAGCTCAAGATTTTGGTATTTTTCTTCCAAGCGTGTGAGGCTTTCTTGAGCTATACTCTTCTCATTCTTGAGGCTAGCTACTTGATCATTAACTGATGAATGTTCCTTAGTCAATTTCCCAATTGAGTCATTGGCTAAAGATAATTCTACGGTTAACTTCTCAACCTTCATCTTTTCCTTGGCGATAGATGCTTCAAGTGCAAGTTTTTTCTCTCTCTCTTGAGTGATTATATCTCCTTGTAACTCTAAGCATCTATCCTTCTTCTCTAATTTCTTTATTAGCATTTTTATTTTAGTGAAGGCCTATTTATCAAATTTCTTTATCATGGTTGCTTCAATTTCTTCTATGTTCTTATCACAACTATCATACTCATCACTAGAGGGATCGAGTGTAACATGTACCTTCTCCCCTTTTGCCATGAGGCAAGTTGGAGTGTAGTAGTCGTTGTCAATAAGGTTGGAGAAGAGCTTCGGTGGTGAAGATAGGTTGGGGAAGAGTTTTGGTGGTGAAGTTGAGTCGGGAAAGATCATGGTCGGTGAAGAAGAGTGGTGGATGGCGATGTTTGTGGCTCCCTTCTTCTTCTTCTCATCATCACTTGAGTCACTATCATTTGACTCCCATTCTTCCCCAAGATGAGCTTCACCTCTCTTCTTGCCTTTGTTCTTTTTGTCTTCATCCTTGTCATGCTTGTGCTTCTTCTTCTCATTAGGATAATTGGCTATGAAGTGACTGGTTTGACCACATTCATAGCAAAATCTCTTTTTGAACCTTCTCTTTCCATCACCATAGGTCTTGCAGTTGCTCTTCTTCTTCATAAACTTTCTAAGATTTTTAATCACAAATGCAACCTCCGCATTAGAATCTTCTACTTCACTTGAGAAATCATCCTTCACTTTCTTCTTCTTCTCTTGACTTAAAAATTGACCTTCATGTTGTTGAGTTTCTTTAAGAGCTGCACTCTTGTTGTATCCCATTACATTAGGATTTTTATTGTGAGCATTAATTGCATCTTTATCTAGACACTCATGATGCTTGAGTTTTGAAAGAACTTCTTGGGGTGTCATCTCATCATAACTGGGCCTTTCTATGATCATGGACGCTAGCATGTTGTTCTTGGCTCTATAGGTTCTCAACATCTTTCTAGCAACCTTGTTGTCATCCCATTCGGTGCTTTCAAGAGCTCTTATGCGGTTGACCAATGCCATGAGCCTATCAAACATGGATTGTGTTGTTTCATTTTGCAAGAACACAAATCTTTTTAATTCACCATGAAGTAACTGAATGTTGCCTTTTTCACACTTCTATCTCCTTCAAATGACACTTTCAGAGTATCCCAAATTTATTTTGCACTTTCCATTCCATTCACTTTTCTAAACTCATCCGGAGCTAGGCTTGACACAAACAATACTACGACTTATGCATTTTGATGGAGGTTGTGCACTTCTTCTGAAGTTATCTCTCTATCTTCATCGGTAGGAATCATCACACCAACATCCACAACTTCCCAAAGTCTTGTGGCAATGAGATGCATCTTTATCTTATAAGACAAATCAGTGTATCTTGTTTCATCAAAGTGAGGTGGCTTGCCAATGTTGACGGATGGAGTATGTAGTGTTGAACCTTTTATGAGTTGTCCATAGTCAAAGCTCATGTTTGAATATATTCCCTTTCCATGAGCATGCTCACTGGCTCCAATATCACTAGCAGCATCTTTATTTGCTTTATTCTTATCACTTGTTGTATCATTCTTGCCACTTATTGCATCATCAACCTTCTTGCTCAATTCTTCCTTCATCTTGCTCATCTCATCTTGCATCTTCTTCATTCCATCTTGAAAGAACTTGACTTGAGCAGCCATCAACTCTTCAGATATTTTCTTGGTCATCTCGGCGGCAACGGCTTGCATCTTGTCGAACTCCGACATTGTTTCTTCTTACGCGGTGAAGCGCTAAAAGAAGACCTTGCTCTGATATCAATTGAAAGGATCTAACAATGCCTAAAGGGGGGTGAATAGGCTTATCTAAAAATTAACTATAAATGCTAAGTTCAAATTTGTCAGTCAATGTCGGAAGTCCCGGCGTTTAGGTCGAAACTCCCGACGTCGTCAGAAGTTCTGGCACAAACGTTAGCGGTTCCGACGCCTATGTGAACTATAAAATAGTGCCAAATTTAACTTTGCAGATAAATAATCTTACAACCCCACTTCCTTGTGGTTTGGTGAAGAGGTTGGGTCACTCCCTTGACGTCGTAATGCCTCCAAACCGTAGATCGAGTCCAAACCCTAAAATGAAGTTCAAGAGAGAGAGAGAGAGACAAACAAATACAAGTAATCTCTAGCAATCACAACAATAAGCACACGGGACATAATGATTTATCCTGAGGTTCGGCAACCCCACAAAGGAGCTCCTACGTCCTTGTTGTTGAGGTGACCACAAAGGTCGGAGTCTATTCCACCTCCTTGCCTCTCTCAAAGCGACCACAAAGGTCACTTGAGGTTTTCACTAAGAAATCAAAGGGTAATATAAACTTTCCAAGGCTCTTCCACAAGATGGAAGCTCTTGGGCAACGCCTAGCCTGCTAGGGGCAAAGCCCCAAGAGTAATAGACGCAAAACCAACCGACTTGACGAAGAAATCAAGTGCTCAAACTTGCCAAAGTGATTCTCTCACTTAATCCACTCTCCTTTTACTCAAAATCCTAAGGGAATCAAAGATCGGAGCAAAGAAGGGAGAAGAGGGTGCCTTTGTTGCTTGGGAGCTATTGGGACGAAGTTGGGTCAGCTGTGAATGAGTCCATAACGGTTAGAAGTGAAGAGAGGACTATTTATACTCTAAGTAGAAATCTAACCGTTCGGATCTACGTCGGAAGTTCCGACGCAGATCTTAGGACTTTTGACGTTAATAGAAAACACTGTTCACACAGGGTCAGAAGTCTGCACGTGCAAGTCAATGTTGAAACTCTCGATAAACATCGAGACTTCTGATGGTCGGGACTCCCGACGTACGTCGAGACTTCTGACGTGCGCAGACAACCAACCAACCAGCAACACTTCAGGTGTTGGGACTCCCGACATGGGTCGAGACTTCCGATGAGCGCATACAACCGGCCAGCAGAACCACAGGTGTTGGGACTTTCGACTTGGGCTAGGACTTCCGACTGTCGGGAGTTCCCGCTCACGTCGGGACTTCCGACGCCCACAGTCACCGCGCAAGCTAAGTGACTGGGTGTCAGGACTTCCGGCATGAGTCGTGACTTCCGACGGTCGGGAGTTTCGGCTTACGTCAAGACTTCCAACACCGATAGTCATAGAAAAATATTCTATGTGTTCGTGGAGTGCTAGAGTGTTTCTCTTTTGATTTTATTTTTATGCTTGAGCACTCTATCTTTCTCAGACCAACTAAGTTTGCACCCCTCTTTATAGTGCGGCGGATCCTAAACTCAAAAACAAAAATAAAACCTTTGAAGAGTGTTTTGAGTTCGTTTGCCTTTACAACTTCAAGATTTGAGGGATACCATTTCATCTTTATCAACTCTTTGAATCTTTTATGGGACTAATAACTACGACATATCTCATTAAGATCACATTAGTCCCTAATTTGGATGTCATCAATACACCAAAACCCACGTAGGGGGCAAATGCACTTTCAATCTCTTTGAACGGCGCCAGGACTCCCGTTGCTCTGTGTTGGTGAGGAAATTTGTAGGCAGAACAGAATCGGCTTGGGTCAGCGATTTCCATGATGTATTCGATGCAGGTTTCTCTCTTTTCCCTGTTTTCCCCTTATATATTATAGCCCACAAATCTCCTTGTCAATCAAAACTAATATAATCCTTGTTGACAGCGAAGTCAATCTTGCCAGTTTTGAATCTTGGTCTCGCCGGATTGGAAATGACAACAGGGATTCCAAACTTCATCCAGATCTGCTATTTGCTATTCTTAGGTAAGATTTGTTGCTATATTTTTCTCTGATTATTTCTACCTCTTTTACCTACGGCTTCATATTTTGCTAGATTGGTTTGTTGTGTAAGGGGGCTTCATTAGTTTATGCTTAGATCTTTAATCTCTAGGTGTTCGTTTTAGTCTGTGTTCTATGTCATTAAAGATGTATTTCTATGATGGATTTCTAATGTACATGTCTAATTTTTTTTATAGGATAGGCTATAATTGATGTGTGTTCTCTTTATTCAGATTGGAGCTGGTGTTTATTTGAAGCTTAGCATTATATTGCATTATATCTTGGTTTTACAATGTACTAATTTTAGCTTTTGTTGGTTTTGCAGAATATGGATTCTTTCAATATTAAATCAGACACTGTTGAAAATTTAGATGTCCGACCTTTAAAGAGATCATGTCTGCATGGAAAGATGAATAACTACAATTGCCACCAAGAAAGGTAAAAACCATAAATATTTATATTAGTTTTATATATAATAGTTTTCTCACGTATACGATGCTTATATGTTAAATAATCATTTATTACAAACACAATGGCTATAACTTAGAAAACGATTTTTGGGACATAGACTTTGAAGGAAAATAAATGTGAAGACAACTTACCTATTGCAGTTCAAGACTTCATTAGATGTATCAAAATACTCAGATTTAGAGATAATCAAATAGTGTAACACCCCGGGTGTTTAAATATTAAAAACAGAACATGTCATCATGTGCATTGCAAGGCATTGGTCATATTGCAAACTTTGATATGCATTCACTAAAAACAAGTTTACATTTATGTTATGAGTGTTGAATTGAATTGTTTGAATCAAGTCAAAATTTGGTTTGGATTTGAATTTTCGAGAAAACCCTGATTTTTAGCATTTAAATCCTACCCTAAAAACTCATTTAAAAAACTAAGCATATTTTGGGGTTGAGCCCAAAAGCAAAAGTGTAGAGCTTGTCAAGTTATACAAAGTTTGATTTTGGAGTTTTCAAAGTTGTTATGAAAAATTTGAAGTAATTCGAAAAGGCGTATATCGTTAAATATTCCCTATTTGAATTCAAAAGTTCATTTCAAAATATAGACCAAATTAAGGGGTGGTTATAAAAGCAAAGTTGTAGAATTTTTTTATTTTGAACAACTTTTATTTTTGGAGATTTTTGAGTTGTTATGCAAATTTGGGAGTAATTTGAATTTGAAAACGCATGGCAATTCTATAATTACTGTGAACAGTGGCCGCCGCTCTTGCTACACCGTCGGCGACCTTCGGTTTGCTTCTAGGCACGGTCGTGGCCGTCTTTGGCGTCGCGCTGGCGTGGTGAAGGCCACAGCGCAGCTTCCTTTTGCTTCTAAGCCGCGCTATTTAGCCTGAGTCGCCGTCGCCGTCGCTCTTTCTTCTCCTCTGCTTTTGCCGTCGCCACCGCCATAACTAAGGCGAGCTTTCACCGTCGCTTTAGCGCACTCCAGCCGCTGCAAAGCTTGTCACAGCTCCGCCTGCTACTTGCGCACCCAACCAACCTGCTTTTGTCGCTTGACTTCACCGGGAACTCGCTGGGCACGCTCTTCTTCCTCACGGCCGGCGACCTCACCCGCGATTCCGTTTCACCGTGGCCAGCATTATCCGGTGAGCCGTTGCCCTTGCTTGTTGTCCCTATAGCTTCGTCTAGATGCTGTGGTGCTTAATCCAATCTTGCTTGGTCATTTTGCCCACTGCAGTCGCTGGTTCACCGTCGTCGACAAAGTCTGCTCCGCCGTGACCGCTGTCACCGTCGACCCGCGTCACCGTAGTTTCTCTGGCCTCGTTCTTTGCTTCTACATGTTCGGGGTGAGATGCTGATCCTTTCTAAGTGCTTAGTTTGATTGTTACCGGCCTTATTTCGCCAGCGTAGTGTCGCCGAGACGCCACATCCGCCATGGCCGACATCGAGCTATTATAGGGCCATAATCAGTACTGATAGGGACGTCAATCGATGCGCCTAGTCGTGGTGATCGTTTTGGTACCTTGGCCGTCGCCGTTGGACTCACCATCAGCGAGGAAGCGTCGGTCAGCGCGTGTGTCGCTGGAGTCAAAGCCAAAGGTTGAAGATGACAGGTGGGGTTGGGATGTCAGTGACTGTGTAGTTCAAAAATGGATTTTTCTATTTTCAAGAATGAATGAATGAATAGTGTCTCTTTTTGTTATTTTTGTGTAGATTTATTTATAGCTCCAAAAATTATGAAACTTTTTGTGTGACTTCTCTGTGATGTATAGTATTTAAGAAAAATATGAAATGATGTTTTCAGTACTTTTTGAATATGATGAAAATTGCTCAATTAATTAATAAATGCATTTCCATGATTTTTCTAGGCTTATCTAATTATTCAAAAATTATGAAAATTGTTTTGCCACTTAGTTATCATGTAATGAACATTTACAAAAATTTTGAGGTTAATTGGAACAAGTTAATTTATTTCATAATTCTTAATTAAATAATTAATTCATAAAAGCAAATAGTAACTTTTAATGATTTAGGTTTTGATTGAATTTTTGATTGAGTGGTGTCCTTGGGTCATTAGTTGGTAATGATCCTTGGCAATTGATTTAGGGTTGCAAAAAGGTTTAGTTAGTTTGACTTGCAACTGTACCGCGAAGGAAAGTTGTATTCGAATTGTTAATTTTTGCATCTATCATCAAGCATCATGTTTCGTGTTCCGCATCATGTTAAACATGGCATTGTTACTACGTGTAGTGAACGAAGGTGAACACGTGGTAGTTAATCAAGTTGTGGAGGAGGTTAATCCGTCTGTTGAGGTCGGATCGAATACTTGTGGAACGTCGCAAGAACCGAACTTTTCCGTCAACGAAGGCAAGCCCTAGATGCATACAACCCTACCTTGTGTTTTACAAATTAATTTTGCTTTTGTTTTTCTGTACTACATTAAGTGATTAGGAGTTAAGTAAAAGTCTAATTGGTGCATTACCAACATTATTTTTCCGTACCTACCTTGTTACTCGTTTTACGTCATAAATATCTAGTTATGCTTAGCCATGCTTAGACAGGTCAAAGTCGGGTGATTACCTGTCACCTGCAGGTTTTAAATGGATCTTTGGTTACTTATGTGATCATGAAATATGAGCATGTGGAGTAATAAATCTAGACCGGGCGAACTAGGTGTGTGAGCCATAAGACATGGAGGTCTTGTGAGCGGGTCCTTTCCGCCTTTGTTAGTTAAGGTCCATCCATTGTTGAACTATGTGCGGTGAGACTTTATAGTACTAACCACATACTCCGGTAAGCCTTAACTTGGCTATTCTATTACGAGAATGGCTACTCACACACTAGGAGTGGAGAGATAGCGGGAATAGCGTGTACCCACATGGCAATGGGCTGGATTGGTGGAGTACTGTATTCTCGGGTGGCGTGGACCCATTCTTGTTTTAGAGGATCCGAGAATAGGTTGGTATATGTAGGTCAGAGACCTATATATGACGTGTGGTCTGGAATCCCTAGCTGGGTTATAATCGGTTCGAATCGTCGTTTCTCCTCGGTTATGGAGACTCACTTCTCTGTTCATCATCGTAGTTTAATAACTAAAATTTGAGAAGGTGTTGGATATGAAGTTTCATGATCTCAATACGGATCGTGTCATCTTTGTATATGAATTTATAAAGTTTTTAATGTCAAATTAAAGAATTTTGTTAAAGAACTTTTACGCAAAATAACTTTGATTATTGCTAAAGCCATACCTTGAATCCCTGAGCCTGCATTCCTGAATTTATCAGTTCTTATTTTGGTTAAGTCTTGTTGAGTACTTTGGTACTCAGGGTTCGTTGACCCTTGTTGCAGGTGAGCCTCATGAGCAGATTTGTTTTGGATCATGTTGCATGACTATTGTTCGATCTGACGATGAGAAGTAAATGCATGGCCCTTGGGTAGGGCAACTTTTTGTGTGATCTGTAATATGTTATAATACCACTCCACTACTATGTTTTGTAATATTAACCGAACTTAGTTGTATGGTTTGAAACAAATGGTTCGTAAACTATGTTATTGTAAGTCTTTCGCTGTTTTTACTCTGATGTATATATTTGAATAAATGTTGTAATACTACAATGACTCTGTAATGTGATCCTACTCGGAAATCGTGGATGATTCGGGGTTCCTCGAGGACACCCGATAGACTTATTAAGTTACCAGGAACATATGCATAGTTGTCAAAGGTCGTTGGACAGTGACAAGTGCATGTGGGTCCTATAATTTAGGAGGTTCTACCACAGAATGGTATCGGAGCGCACGATCATTACAAAGTCTTTGTCGTATTGGTTTACAAAAATTTCAAAACAATTTGGGATGATTAAATGTAACTTGTTAATTTGGTCCAAATTGCTTTTGACTTATCTTATCTCTTTCTCACCATTCCTTATTTGATTAAAAATGTTTTATGTGGTGGAGTAGTAATATTACTATGCCCTATATAAAAACAAATGTTGTTTATATGCATTATAAGCTTTGATGATTTTGTTCATAAGAACGATTCATGCATCATGATTAATTCACTCGTTACTTCCTTCACCTCTGAGTCTAGAGTTGAGTAGTGAGTCTGGTTTGAGTAATGTAATCCATCCTAGCTGCTCTTTAGACTTTAATTAAATGGTCTTACTTGGATTAAATTGGCTTCCTACAGTATGGCTCATACCAAGATGACGCCCCATAAGTCCCCTAGACCCAAAGGAGTTCCTCGTCACCAACTTGCCCCTAGGAATGATGGTGCTAGCAGTAACAGTTCTAGGCCTGATCCCTAGGTAGAGATACAAAGGATTTCTACAGAGTTAGCACAAGCTACTAGCGATAGGACTTTGGATGCCATACAGGTAGGAGAATTACAGAATCAATTGAGGCGTCTCACCACCGCGCACAGGAACTACGAACGTATGTTAGTTCATACGGTGGAAGGAAGGAATGAAGGTTGGCATAGGGAAAATATAGCTAGAGCTAGAACTCATGAGCTAGAATTCTATGTAGAAGATTTAGAAGAACATAATACTTATCTGCATGAGGAAGTTCATAGGCTTAGCAATCTACTAGATCCAAATCATGAACCCCAAGCTGATGCCATGGACCTCGGTGTCATCCTGGCCGATGATGATGAATCAGAAGAGGAAGAAGAAGATCCTGAAGAATTAGTAATGATCGATGAAAGTGATAATGAAGACGGTAATATTTCTGGAATGGATACCGAGCCTAAAGTTTGAAGTGATCAAGGAAAGGAGTAGAGTTGTATAATAGTTAGTTCTAGTTAAAGTTAAGCAGTTTTGTTTAGGTTCATGCGGGTTTGTGTTTATATTAGTAAACTCTATATAATGTGGCTGGAGTAAGCTTTTGCGCAATTCAATAAAGACTTGTGAATAAAGTTTGGTTTGTTATGAGCAGATGCGTCGTACACGGGGTTCGTATATTCTGGGAACTTCACAAGATGAGGACGGTATTCCAGATCCGCCACCAGTTCCAACAAATCTGGCTGATGCTATAACCGCACTTGTCAATGTGACGGCCGAAAATTCTCGTTTGCTTCATGAGATAGCTCAGAGTAATCAGAATTAGATGCAAGGAAATCATGGTCGCCACTATAACAGACAGGAGGCTACATATGTTGATTTTACCTACACAAGACCACCAGTGTTCACCAAGGCAGATGAACCATTGGAGGCTGATGACTGGCTTCAAACTATGGAGCAGAAATTTGATCTTATTCCTTGCATGGAGTATCAGAAACCTGCATTTGCCGCCCAGCAACTTCGAGGAGCAGCAAGTGCTTGGTGGGCAAACTTAGTGGCTATGCAACCAGCTGGCATTCCAATAACTTGGGCTGAGTTCCGTACTGCCTTCAGAGCCCACTATATTCCAGAAGGAGTGATGGCTATGAAGCTGGATGAATTCCTTGCTTTGAAGCAAGGGGATCAAACCGTAATGCAGTATGTGGGAAGATTCAATCACCTATCACAATATGCACCTGAACATGTCAATACTGATGCCAAGAAGAAGAGGTGGTTTATGAGAGGCATGAATACCAAGCTGCAGACAATGATGACAACTTGTACTAATGTTACTTATCATGAGGCAGTAAATATTGCAATTGCTTTAGAGGCAAAGTATCGGCAGCATAAGGAGCTCAAAAAGAAAAAGAGTATGTTGTCTGGATCTTTTGGGGGAAATCAAAAGAGGCAGAGGGTGATTTATCATCCAGTAAATCATAATCGTCCTTATCGTCCGCCATAGTTCCAAGCCAGGCAATAGTCAAATGTCCATCCTGCTATAACCCAACCAAATTCATAGCAGACCAATGCTCCTGGTGGCAATGCTCCAACATCCTAGGGTCACAATTATTAGTGTTACAATTGTGGAAGGACTGGTCATTTCTCTAGGAAATGTCCATATCCTAGGCAGGCTAATCAAAATTATCAAAAGGCCCCTGCCAATCAACAACAGGGTCAGGCACCAAACAAGAACCCCAATCAGAATGCTCAGAAGGGCAAAGATGAGAGGAAGACAGGACGGGTGTTCTATATTCAAGCTGGGGAAATTCTGGAAGGGGAGCCAGTGATGATGGGTATGTTTCCTGTCGCCAATCATCCTGCAGTTATACTTTTTGATTCAGGTGCATCTCATTCATTCATCAATAGAACATTTATGGTAAAGCATGAAATTTCAATTGGGGCAACAAAGGAAAATTTCTTTATACAGTCGTCCGGGGGACGTCTATGTACTAAGGAAATGGTGTACCAGGTACCCGTAAACCTAGGTGGGCATATTTTTCCCACTACCATGATTATCCTTAAGGATCAGGATATAGATGTAATCTTGGGAATAAATTGGATGTATCAGCATAAGGCTGTTATAGATGCTTTGAATAGGACATTAAGGGTGAGTTTGCCTGATAGTAATTCTCAACTTCTCATTCAACTTCCAACCTTAAGAAGATCAGTGGGCAAGGTTTGTGTAACTGCTGTCAAAGAGATTAGAGATATCCCGGTAGTGTGTGAATTTCCGGATGTGTTTCTTGAAGATTTACCCGGTCTACCAATGAATAGGGATGTACAGTTTAACATAGAGTTGCAACCTGGAACAGCTTCGATTTCTCAGAGAGCTTATAGAATGCCACCTAAGGAATTGGCCGAGTTGAAGACTCAGTTACAAGAATTGATTGAGAAGGGGTTTATCCAACCTAGTTCATCACCTTGGGGATGTCCGGCAATTTTTGTGAAAAAGAAAGATGAGACCCTGAGGTTATGTGTCGACTATCGTCCATTGAATGAAGTGACCATCAAGAATAAGTATCCCTTACCTCGAATAGATTTGCTTTTTGATCAATTGGCTGGAGCCAAAGATTTCTCCAAGATAGATTTGAGGTCAGGATATCACTAAATCAAGATAAAGCCTGAAGATATTCCCAAAACGGCATTTACCACAAGATATGGATTATATGAATACTTGGTAATGTCTTTTGGTTTGACAAATGCTCTAGCTCATTTCATGTATCGGATGAATTCAGTATTCATGCCTGAGCTAGACAAGTTTGTAGTGGTGTTTATTGATGACATTCTAGTATATTCTAAGCATAAGAAAGAACATGCAAAACATCTCAGAATTGTTCTGACCCGCTTGAGAGAACATCAACTATATGCCAAGTTCAGCAAGTGTGATTTTTGGCTTAAGGAATTACAATTTCTTGGACATGTCTTGTCAGCTGAAGGCGTTGCAGTTGATCCAAGCAAAGTGAAGGATGTGCTTGATTGGAAACCGCCAACCACAGTTAATCAAGTTTGGAGTTTTATGAGATTGGCGGGGTATTATCATCGGTTTATTCCAGATTTCTCTAAAGTATCAAAGTCCATAACAGAATTGTTGAAGAACCAAGTCAAGTTTGTCTGGTCATCTGATTGTGAAGAGGCTTTCCAGACCTTGAAGAGACTGTTGACCACTGCACCAGTGTTAGCCCAACCTGATATCAAGAAGCCGTTTGATGTTTATTGTGATGCTTCAAGTATTGGTATTGGATGTGTGTTGATGCAAGAAGGCCGAGTCATTGCCTATGCATCCAGGCAACTTAAGCAACATGAAGAACACTATCCGACTCATGATCTAAAGTTAGCAGCTGTGGTCCATGCTCTGAAGATTTGGTGGCATTACCTGCTTGGTAATACGTGCCATATTTATACAGACCACAAGAGCTTAAAGTATATCTTTACTCAGTCAGAGTTGAACATGCGACAAAGAAGATGGTTAGAACTGATTAAGGATTATGACTTGGAAGTACATTATCACCCCGATAAAGCAAATGTGGTTGCAGATGCCCTCAGTCGTAAAAGTTATTGCAATTGACTGAAAGTAAGAATAATGGGTCTGGCTTTATGTCAAGAGATGGAGAAGTTGAATGTAGAAGTAATTCAACAAGGTAGTCTGACCAACATAATTATTGAAGCCACTATTCGAGATCAAGTTATTGCTGCTTAGAAGGAAAACAAAGGTATAGCCCTTATCAAAGAAAGGGTCAGGAATGGAAAAGCAGAATGCTTCAGCATAAATGATGAAGGTGTGTTATGGTTCAAGGATCGCCTGGTGGTACCAAAGGTTCCTGAGTTGCGGTAGTCAATTCTGGAAGAGGCACATGCTATGAGGTTATCTATCCATCCAGGAAGCAACAAGATGTACTATGACTTGAAGCAAAGATTCTGGTGGACTAAAATGAAAATAGGGATTGCTAGATATATAGCAAAATGTGATACTTATCAAAAGGTAAAAGCTATACATTTGAGGTCTGCTGGTGAATTACAACCATTACCTATTCCATCTTGGAAGTGGGAGGACATAAGTATGGATTTTATTATTGGTCTACCCAAGACATCAAAGGGATTTGACTCAATATGGGTTATTGTAGATCGACTAACCAAATCAGCACATTTTCTTCTAGTTCAGAATACATATCCCACTATATAGTATGCCAAGATGTATTTAGAGCAAATTGTGAGTCTCCATGGAGTACCCAAGACTATTGTGTCCGATAGGGGTACACAGTTTGTCTCTAGTTTTTGGAAACGGTTACATTCTTTATTGGGTACCAAACTACTGTATAGTACAGCTTATCATCCGCAGACTGATGGACATACTGAGAGAGTCAATCAAGTACTTGAAGATATGTTAAGGTGTTGTGTCCTTAACTATTCCAATAAGTGGGATGAATGCTTACCTTTGGCCGAGTTCTCATACAACAATAGTTATTAGGAAAGCATTAGAATGGCTCCATTTGAAGCACTCTATGGTCGTAGATGCAGAACATCGCCAAGTTGGTCTGAGCCTGGAGAAAGAAGATTCTTTGGGGTTGACCTTGTGAAAGAAATAGAAGACAAGGTTAAACAAATATAAAGTAATTTGAAGATAGCTCAATCCTGACAAAAGAGTTATGCGGATAGACAACGTAGACCATTGGTGTTTAACAAAGGAGATTTTGTATATCTGAAAGTATCACCAATGAAGGGAGTTACCTGTTTTGGTGTTAAAGGCAAGTTAGCACCTCGATATATTGGACCCTTTCAAATTTTGGAGAGGTATGGAAAAGTGGCATATCGCTTGAAATTACTAGAACATCTAGCAGCTGTGCATGATGTATTCCATGTTTCTCAATTAAAGAAGTGTCTCCGAGTGCCTGAGCAGAATATTGAGGTTGAAAGAGTGGAACTTGAACCAGATTTGACTTATTCCGAATATCCTATCCAAGTTTTGGATCAGAAAGATCGTGTTACTCGAAGAAGGACAATCAAGTTCTACAAGATACAATGGAATCAACATTCAGAAGAAGAAGCTACTTGGGAATCAGAAGATTACTTATTAAAAAAATTTCCAGTTTCTTGCGTCAATATAGAGTAATGTTAGTTGAGCTAGGTTGTTACAAATTGTGTTTTGTAAAGGGACCTCAGCTGTTTTATGGACAAGTTTTGGATGTTTTTGGACTAACACATTTACTTTTCCATTACTTACCCTATGGCTTTGAATCTCGGGGCGAAATTTCTTTTAGGCGGAAGGATTATAACACCCCGGGTGTTTAAATATTAAAAATAGAACATGTAATCATGTGCATTGCAAGGCATTGGTCATATTGCAAACTTTGATATGCATTCACTAAACACAAGTTTACATTTATGTTATGGGTGTTGAATTGAATTGTTTGAATCAAGTCAAAATTTGGTTTGGATTTGAATTTTCGAGAAAACCCTGATTTTCAGCATTTAAATCCTACCCTGAAAACTCATTTCAAAATCTAAGCATATTTTTGGAGTTGAGCCCAAAAGCAAAAGTGTAGAGCTTGTCAAGTTATACAAAGTTTGATTTTGGAGTTTTCAAAGTTGTTATGAAAAATTTGAAGTAATTTGAAAAGGCGTAAATCGTTAAATATTCCCTATTTGAATTCAAAAGTTCATTTCAAAATATAGACCGAATTAGGGGGTGGTTATAAAAGCAAAGTTGTAGAACTTTTGATTTTGAACAACTTTTATTTTTGGAGATTTTTGAGTTGTTATGCAAATTTGGGAGTAATTTGAATTTGAAAACGCATGACAATTCTATAATTACTATGAACAGTGGCCGCCGCTCTTGCTACACCGCCGGTGACCTTCGGTTTGCTTCCAGGCGTGGTCGTGGCCGTCTTTGGCGTCGCGCTGGCACGGTGAAGGCCACAGCACAGCTTCCTTTTGCTTCTAAGCTGCGCTATTTAGCCTGGGTCGCCGTCGCCGTCGCTCTTTCTTCTCCTCTGCTTTTGCCGTCGCCACCGCCATAACTCCGGCGAGCTTTCATCGTCGCTTTAGCGCACTCCAGCCGCTGCAAAGCTTGTCATAGCTCCGCCTGCTACTTGTGCACCCAACCAACCTGCTTTTGTTGCTTGACTTCGCCGGGAACTCGCTGGGCACGCTCTTCTTCCTTACGGCTGGCGACCTCACCCACGATTCCGTTTCACCGCGGCCAGCATCATTCGGTGAGCCGTTGCCCTTGCTTGTTGTCCCTACAGCTTCGTCTAGATGCTGTGGTGCTTAATCCATTCTTGCTTGGTCATTTTGCCCACTGCAGTCGCCGGTTCACCGTCGTCGACGAAGTCTGCTCCGCCGTGACCGCTGTCACCGTCGACCCGCATCACCGTAGCTTCTCTGGCCTCGTTCTTTGCTTCTACACATTCGGGGTGAGATGCTGATCCTTTCTAAGCGCTTAGTTTGATTGTTACCGGCCTTGTTTCGCCGACGTAGTGTCGCCGAGATGCCGCATCCGCCATGTCCGACGTCGAGCTAGTATAGGGCCATAATCAGTACTGATAAGGACGTCAATCGATGCGCCTAGTCGTGGTGATCGTTTTGGTACCTTGGCCGTCGCCGTTGGACTCACCGTCGGCGAGGAAGCGTCGGTCAGTGCGCGTGTCGCCGGAGTCAAAGCCGGAGGTTGGAGATGACAGGTGGGGTCGGGATGTCAGTGACTGTGTAGTTCAAAAATGGATTTTTTTTCTATTTTCAAGAATGAATGAATAGTGTCTATTTTTGTTATTTTTGTGTAGATTTATTTAGAGCTCCAAAAATTAGGAAAATTTTTGTGTGACTTCTCTGTGATGTATAGTATTTAAGAAAAATATGAAATAATGTTTTTAGTACTTTTTGAATGCGATGAAAATTTCTCAATTAATTAATAAATGGATTTCTATGATTTTCTAGGCTTATTTAATTATTCAAAAATTATGAAAATTATTTTGCCACTTAGCTATCATGTAATGAACATTTACAAAAATTTTGAGGTCAATTGGAACAAGTTGATTTATTTCATAATTCTTAATTAAATAATTAATTCATAAAAGTAAATAGTAACTTTTAATGATTTAGGTTTTGATTGAATTTTTGATTGAGTGATGTCCTTGGGTCATTAGTTGGTAATGATCCTGGGCAATTGATTTAGGGTTGCGAAAAGGTTTAGTTAGTTTGACTTGCAACTGTACCGCGAAGGAAAGTTGTATTCGAATTGTTAATTTTTGTATCCATCATCAAGCATCATGTTTCGTGTTCCGCATCATGTTAAACATGGCATTGTTACTATGTGTAGTGAACGAAGGTGAACACATGGTAGTTAATCAAGTTGCGGAGGAGGTTAATCCGTCTGTTGAGGTCGGATCGAATACTTGTGGAACGTCGCAAGAACCGAACTTTTCCGTCAACGAAGGCAAGCCCCGGATGCATACAACCCTACCTTGTGTTTTACAAATTAATTTCGCTTTTGCTTTTATGTACTGCATTAAGTGATTAGGAGTTAGGTAAAAGCCTAATTGGTGCATTACCAACATTGTTTTTCCATACCTACCTTGTTACTCGTTTTACGTCATAAATGTCTAGTTATGCTTAGCCATGCTTAGACAGATCAAAGTCGGGTGATTACCTATCACCTGCAGGTTTTAAATAGATCTTTGGTTACTTATGTGGTCATGAAATATGAGAATGTGGAGTAATAAATCTAGACCGGGCGGACTAGGTGTGTGTGAGCCACAAGACATGGAGGTCTTGTGAGCGGGTCCTTTGCGCCTGTGTCGGTTAAGGTCCGTCCGTTGTTGAACTGTGTGCGGTGAGACTTTATAGTACTAACCACATACTCCGGTAAGCCTTAACTTGGCTATTCTATTACGAGAATGGCTACTCGCGCACTGGGAGTAGAGAGATGGCGGGAATAGCGTGTACCCACGTGGCAATGGGCTGGATTGGTGGAGTACTGTATTCTCGGGAGGCGCGGACCTGTTCTTGTTTTAGAGGATCCGAGAATAGGTTATATGTAGGTCAGAGACCTGCATATGTCGTGTGGTCTGGAATCCCCAGCTGGGTTATAATCGGTTCGAATCGTCGTTGCTCCTCGGTTATGGAGACTCACTTCTCTGTTCATCATCGTAGTTTAATAACTGAAATTTGAGAAGGTGTTGGATATGAAGTTTCATGATCTCAATACGGATCGTGTCATCTTTGTATATGAATTTATGAAGTTTTTAATGTCAAATTAAAGAATTTTGTTAAAGAGCTTTTACGCAAAATAACTTTGATTATTGCTAAAGTCATACCTTGAATCCCTGAGCCTGCATTCCTGAATTTATCAGTTCTTATTTCGGTTAAGTCTTGTTGAGTACTTTGGTACTCAGGGTTCGTTGACCCTTGTTGTAGGTGAGCCTCATGAGCAGATCTGTTTTGGATCGTGCTGCATGACTATTATTCGATCTGACGATGAGAAGTAAATGCGTGGCCCTTGGGTAGGGCAACTTTTTGTGTGATCTGTAATATGTTATAATACCACTCCACTACTACGTTTTGTAATATTAACCGAACTTAGTTGTATGGTCTGAAACAAATGGTTCGTAAACTATGTTATTGTAAGTCTTCTGCTGTTTTTACTCTGATGTATACATTTGAATAAATGTTGTAATACTGCAATGACTCTGTAATGCGATCCTGCTCGGAAATCGTGGATGATTCGGGGTTCCCCGAGGACACCCGACAGACTTCTTAAGTTACCAAGAACATATGCATAGTTGTCAAAGGTCGTTGGACAGTGACAAGTGCACGTGGGTCCTATAATTTATGAGGTTCTGCCACAAATAACTTCCTCGTATATTTTTTTTATAATGTAGACGATTTATTTATGTACAATTATTAGAGGACTTGAAACTGTTGATTATCGAATCAGTCTAAAATCAATTCTTACCCTATGGCTATGCTTTAGTTCATCCTCGGCCTTTCCCATACATGTGTGACTCATTTGGAGGGCTCTGCACCCTCAACAAAGTGGTTATATTTCTTCAATATCTAAGAGGATTTTGGATCCTGAAAGGAGTATCTATATATTGCTTAGTAATCACCATGCAATTTAGTACAAGGGTTGGCAAGCAGAATGACTAGCTGCTACCAAAAAGTTTCCTTGGTGACTGCAACAATGCACTACTGAAAACTGGATCTACAGAAGAGCATACAGTCATTACAGACTTTGATTCACCTAGCTCACAGAATTTGTACAAAGCACTGAAGAGATATGCTCTGTGGCGGTGAACCATAATTTTCAACAGCCTACATCAGTGAGAGATGAGTCATGAGTCTTTAATTGCATTTGTACAGCTGACTAGGCGCCGCCGACACTGCAACAAGATGTTTTTGCTACAATAGTACTTGGATTATTTACATCAGGAAATTAACTAACAATGGCCCCGTTCGCTTGGAGGAATCTCGAGGAATCTAGAGGAATTTGTGAGAGGAAATAAGCCATGAACAGTAAAAATCAGCCATGCACAGTGCTTTTTTAGCACCAGCCGAACGATGGCCCCGTTCGCTTGGAGGAATCTGGAGGAATTTGTGAAGTTCTTGAACTTCATGCTAGCTCATTGTTTGCACTATTTAATTTTTTTTTGAACAATAAATATAGATATGGGATGCTAACTTGAATGTAAAACAATATTTTTCTCCGTTTTTCCTGGATTCCGAAATTTGTGAGAAAGTTTCAATACTTCTGGATGGATCAAGTTGCGTTTGGTTTCTCGTGATGGTGTGAGGATGTGATCCAAATTCCAGTTTCTGGAATTTTGTTTTGGTGCAGATTGGTTAGCTTCTATTTCCTGTGTTGTTTCTGAAACGATAATGTTTCATGAACAGAAGCACCAGAATGCATCCATCAGGTTCAGTGAAGGAGCGACACACTGATTTTTGTGAGGCTTAGCAGGGTCTTTTCAATTTAATCACAGCTTGCTTATGCTGGGCCACTTAACCAATATGCAGACCGTGTTTTCAAATAGAAATTATTTTCAGCAGCTTGTATTCATGTCTGCTCCTTTGTCTATGCTTGTCTTCTGTAGGAACAGCACAACAGTCCCAGCAGCAGTTTGCTTATCGATCTCTGATGGCACAACAGTCTCTGCATCTTCGATTTTCCTAAGGGGTTTGCTCGTTCGGTTTTCAGGTGTGCATCAGTAGCTTCTGGTGTTGCAGCTTTCCATCTCGGTCAGTTCGACAGTGTTTCTTCAGGTGACTGAAATTTTCTGCATCCCTGCAGCTGTTCTGTTTATCCGCTTGCTACTGCAGTTCAGCAAACCTCAAGTTTTCCAGCAGTGTATCATTCCATTGGATTGTGTCATTATCAAGTAATAGTGTATCAACTATTTAAATCATCTTTAGCTAGCCATTGATTGATTAGACGAGAGATACGGATTATTGTAATTTAGCATACATAACTTTTTGTCTGCTCGACAAGAAAACTGTAATGCTCCCATTTACCACCCTCTGGTTGCCAGTTCGGTCGTTCAGCAGATAACACCACCCGCCACCATAAATCAATTTCTCTATTCTCTAGGGATGGCTTGTCTTTGGAATCCTTGTTAGAGACGGTTCTTGATCCGAAAACAGCTTGAGAAATCGGAGAGTCGGAGGGGGGCCGGCAGCCGTCGCGGTGGACTGCGCTGCGCGCCTGCATGGAGCGGTGGCGGGCCTAGCGCCTGGCGGCGGGGCGAGCCGCCACTGTTGTGCGCGGTGGCCAATGGAGCGGGCGTAGGTCACGCTAGCAATCGAGGGTACGGCTCTCCATCACATCAATTTTTAGCCGCTTGCATAGAGTATTAAATGTAGGTAAAAAAAATAATTAATTACACAGTTTAGTTGAAAATCACGAGATGAATCTTTTGAGCCTAGTTGGTCCACGATTAGACAATATTTATCAAATAAGACGAAAGTAATACTATTCATCGAGTTCACTTTTTTTTGCAAAGTGAACGAGCCCTAAGACCGTAAGAGACGCCAAAGCAGGACCTTTTTGGGGGAATGGGCCTTCGTACGGGCCTAAAAAAAATCTGGGATATTAAGAGCTATTAAAAAGCCTGTAATCTTGATTCAAATTTCCTTTTATTAATCATATTGTACAATAAAAAGGCACATTGGTCAGAATAACATAAAAAATAATAAAACAAAAAAGGATTCAGAAAATCAAGAAAAAAATGGAAAGCAAAAAAAAAAACATAATGGCAGTGCCAATATGAAATTATAGATCGGCTCTGTTCGCTTGAACTTATCAGCTATAATATACAGTATTTTTCTCTCACAACAAAACAGCTTCAGCCGGCTTATGTATCAGCCGAACAGAGCCATTAATGATAAACTTAAAAAAGAAAAGACAAAATAAAAAAATCATACATAATGACAATGCCAAATGAAATTTTACGTTAATGACCAACTTACAAAATATATTAAAAAATAATAAACCACCCCGTAGCGAAGTACGGGCATTTTTACTAGTTTTTTATCTAAGTGACTTACAATGTCAAGTGATTACACAATAAGTCAAGCTCGGAGATCTAAAATAAGTATTTTTAAAGTTTAGGATCTAGATAAAACACAAAGACAAGTTCATGAACCTAAAAGTACATTTTAAGAGTTCAAGAACCTCAATAACACCTTGAGACGATTTAGGGACTGCGTATTTATTTTATTCTAAATTATATTATAGTTCGTTTTAACATTCTCTATGCCTTGGTTTCTCCTTTTTATCAAATTTTGAAAAATGTTAACATTTATAAATTCAATTAAGTGCACTATCAAAGATATTCCATAGGTAGTTTAATATTAATTTGATTTTGTAAATATTGGTATATTTTTAAAGAAAAACTAGATCAAAAAGAATTATTTAGAATAAAATCAAAGAGAACTATAATTTAGACGAAAACAACGTTAAATACAGTTTAAAAGAACAACGTCAATAACTCATCTTTTTAAGGGTGTATTAGCACGCATCACATGGCACGCTCACACCATTATGCACACGGACATGTATGACTTCTAAATGAGTACAAACTAAAAAATAATCATAGACACACACAAAGCGTTGTATAACGCGAGCATCTCTTCTAGTACTAAACTAAACAACAATCATAGGCACACAAAGCCCTGTATAACGCGAGCATGCACTCTTCTAGTACTAAACTCGTATATGCATGTATGCCGCCTAATTGTCAACGATCATCAGCATCTAGCCCAGAGATCAAACCCCGTTATACAAGAGGACAAGGCGAGGGAGATGTTTTTTTTTTGACAACAGGGAGATGGGGGTTATTCCCGGCAAGAAGTTAAGCCCAGAGCTCAAAACCCGTTAGCTCAGTGTCGATGGAGCGTTGTTTCAAAAATGCCACGTTAAATAAATTGTAATGAAACTTGAACGAAACGATTTTTTTTTATTTTTAACATTTTTTATAAACTAATTTTAAATCTAAAACTGTTTATTTTTTTTTTTAAAACTAACACTTTTGGCCGCGCCTATTTATCTGGCGCGGCGAAATGCATGTGCCACGCCATGCATGGTGGCGCGGCGAAAGGGATGACGTGGCGACGACCGAGGCGCTGACCGGTGACGTGGCAGGGTCTGTCTCGCCACCGATCTTGGCGCGGCAGTGACGCGCCACGGCGCATGGCGCGGCAAGGAGGGGATGATTTGACGAGTTGCAATAACGCTGCTTCTATTACCACCAGCACTGGCACTAGCACTAGGGAGCCGCCCAGGACTGATGTGACTTTTTGCAGAAGCAGTCAAAGAGCAACGCATTGGAAGCAAATGTGTCTCTGATAAATGCCTTTTCTCTAGGTGTGTGACGTCTATCCTACCACTGCACAGAGACAAAAAAAAAATTGACGTGACCTTGATATGACCCTACAAGAAAAAGTTGCATACTTAAACCTTGGGTTGGGAAACACAGTAGCTTGAGTGCATCTAAGGGGGTGTTTGGATCCGGTGACTAAAATTTAGGAGGTGTCACGTGAGGGTGTCATATGGGGTGTTCGGATACTAATAAAAAAAATAAATTATAGAATCCGTCGGTACTCCACGAGACGAATTTATTAAGCCTAATTAATCCATCATTAGCACTTGTTTACTGTAGCACCACATTGTCAAATCATGGACTAATTAGGCTTAAAGATTCGTTTCGCAAATTAGTCGCAAACTATGCAATAAGTTTCATAATTAGTCTATATGTAATACTCAATGTATTTGTCCAAACATCCGATGAGACAACGACTAAAGTTTAGGAGGAGCAACCAAACACCCCCTAATCCTACGTGGATGATAACTTTTATGTGAGGTAGTCAATATATTGTATGCCTCCATTGCGCTTGCCCTAATGGATCAACGGATCACAGTGCTTGAGTGCTACATAGTACACAAGTGATTGAGGGGGTGTATACACGCAAAGAAGAGATTGAGGGGCTCTCCAGTAGGCTTGTCGCAGTAGCCCAGCCCGGCAAACTCGACCAAGCCCGAAAATACCAAACCCAACGGCCCGTACATCTTTTTTGGACTTTGGATCGGCCCGGGCGGAGCTAAAAAAAGAGGAGTTGTTTTCGGCCTAGAAAAATCCTGTCCACGACCATCCTACGGGTAAAGTTGGTTAGGCTCAGACTGCCCATACATTTTCTACAGTGGAAAAACTATACTATAGCGAATGGGCCTATGGTCTAGTGGTAGGATAGTCTAGTGGGATGCTACCCACTAGGGGTTTAAACCCAGGTGTTCGTACCTTTTTCTAATTTTTTTCTAAAAAAATTAGGGTACACGCACGTGTGCGCGTTCGGTGATACTATGCGTTTTCCGCGCACTAGAGGCTGGAGAGCCCCTCAATCTCTTCTTTACGTGTGTACACCCCCTCAGTCACTTGTGTACTCCGTAGCACTCAAGCACTGTGATCCGTTGATCCATTAGGGCAAGCGCAATGGAGACATACAGTATTGACTGCCTCACATAAAAGTTATCATCCACGTAGGATTAGATGCACTCAACCTATTGTGTTTCCCAACCCAAGGTTTAAGTACGCAACTTTTTCTTGTAGGGTCATATCAAGGTCACGTCAATTTTTTTTTTGTCTCTGTGCAGTGGTAGGATAGACATCACACGCCTAGAGAAAAAAGGCATTTTATCAGAGACATATTTGCTTCCAATACGTTGCTCTTTGACTGCTTCTGCAAAAAGTCACATCAGTCCTAGGTGGCTCCCTAGTGCTAGTGCCAGTGCTGGTGGTAATAGAAGCAGCGTTATTGCAACCCGTCAAATCATCCCTTCCTTGCCGCGCCATGCGCCGTGGCGCGTCACTGCTGCGCTAAGATTGGTGGCGCGGTAGACCCTACCACGTCACCGGTCGGCGTCCCGGTCGTCGCCACGTCATCCCTCTCGCCGCGCCACCATGCATAGCGCGGCACCGGCATTTCGCCGCGCCAGGAAAATAGACGTGGCCAAAAGTGTTAGTTTTAAAAAAAATTAAACAATGTTAGATTTAAAATTAGTTTACAAAAAGTGTTAAAAATAAAAAAAAACATTCAATGAAACAACCACTCTCAATGCACAGTTTCACTCTATAGTTTCATAAACATTTAATTTTATGACTCACTGCGAGTTGCTAACTATGCCAAGAGAGTTTCATCCACGTAAAGCTCATTTCTTCTCTATTTTCTTAAATATGGTGCCACATCATAAAAATACCTACGTGATAGCTTATTAAATACGAATGAAACTTAAATGAAACTCCCACTAAGAGTGGCCTTATACAGAAGGACAAGGTGAAGGAGATGGGGTTCTTCCCGGCAAGACGTTATGTTGTTCCTCGGTAACACACACTATGACATTGGACCACAGAATTTTATCTTGAAACCATGACTACATCTAGACTGTTCAACAGATGGCCAAAAACGCATCTTACAGGTGGACAACTTATTCGCTTCTAGCATGAGAGACCATCTGTTATCTGTCATTATAAGAAGCAGTCAACGATACACTTGCGAAAATGGTATTTTCAGAGATCGATGTGTTGTGAATCTCGCTTCTAGAGATGAAAAAAAGAGAGAAAACAATCTAGCTTCAACATTGGAAATCGAGCTTTTGCTCTTCAACATGCAAATTCCCTCTGAAATCGAGAGCTAGCAACATCTCTCTGGATTAGATCTGATCAAACGTTAGGTCGTGCCGGGAAACGTGGCCGAGTCAACATCTTTAGCCCGAGGTCAACTCGACACACTGGCCTGTCGAGTTGGGCTATTTCTCAGTTTTTCCTAGATTTTTACACTTTAGGTTGGGTTTTTTCAAGATCAACAGAGGCAGATCTGCATGAGTGGCAGAAGGACCTGGAGAGGATAGTTTGAGGGTGCAACTGCAAAACAAAACACCGTGACACTGAAATCGAAAGAACACAAGAGATGGGACGAAGTGTGAGGGGGCTTACCAGGTAGAACTATAGCACTTGCCCAGTTTAGTTGCCGAAAATTTTGGCAAAACGACACTGTAGCATTTTCGTTGTTAGTTGGCAATTAATGTCCAATCATAGTCTAATTAGGCTTAAAAGATTCGTCTCGTGGATTTCGTCTAAACTGTGTAATTAGTTTTATTTTTTATTTATATTTAATGCTTCATGCATGCGTCCAAAGATTCGATGTGACGGAGAATCTTAAAAAATATGACCTTGGCCTTGTTTAGATTGCAAATTTTTGCAATCTGGACACTGTAGTACGTTTCGTTTGTATTTGACAAACTTTGTCCGATCATGTACTAACTAGGCTCAAAAGATTCGTCTCGTGATTTACAACTAAACTGTGCAATTAGTTATTTTTTTATCTACATTTAATGCTCCATACATACGTCCAAAAATTGATGTGATGGAGAGAGAGTGAAAAAACTTAGAATTTTAAGGTAATCTAAACAAGGCCCTTGGCGATCTCTGGAACAACCCTGCAACCGCTGCTGCTGACTGACGCTCACACTCGCCATGACGTCGGTTGTAGAATCACCTAGGATTGGGCAGTGGACTCGCTGTCAGCAGGAGCAAGGAAATGATCCTGTCCGTTTTTGTCAAAAAACAAAAAGAGAAAAGCGATCGTCGTGGCACGTCAGACAACTAACTCCATATTGACTTTAATTAGATATTAAAGTATAGATTTTTATATGACTCCTCAAAGGTCATGGAACTCGATATTTAACAATAGCAACACACAATGGAATGAGAATTAAAGTTATAATTATCCAACTTGAAAACTAAATTTGTAATATATCTACACCTAAATGTTTATGTGTATTGCAATTTGAGAAAAAAGTCCATCAGGACTGTATTTTAATTAGATACATACTTTTATAGTACAGTAGATGTATGTGTGTGCGTTACGTCAGGATCACAATTTTTTGAATTGAACCTCAGGGCTCGGACACATATGTGTAAAAAGTTCCAAGGACTTCATATTAGACGAGGATCCCGGTCTTCGTATTGGAACCATGTAGGATGCATGCATGAGTTTTGAGTGGAGGGTGATGCATATCGGACACGGATACGAAAGGATGATCTAGATTTGGTGTCACCTAGATGCATGATGACTTTACAACCTTTAGGTGTATATAAGAAAGATTGTCATATTGTTATCAACATTAACTTATATACTGTATATGCCATGGTCATAGCAAAATAAATTATAACTTTTAAACTTTATTATAAATGGTGAGACAAATAATATGTACTATTCCTTGCTCTTCATGAATGTTTATTTTTTTTTCTCCCGTCACAACGTATGTGCATGTTTGCTAGTTATTAAAGAAAAGGAAAGGTGATCGTGTTAGCATGAAATCCAAAAATTTAAAATGATCCTGTTCATTTTTGTCATCATTAAAAAATGGAAAAGTGATCGTGTTCGCCTTATAAATGCAAAAAAATGGGAAAAGTGACTATGTGATCCCGTTAGAAAAGTGATCGTGTTCGCCTTATAAATGCTAAAAATAGAAAAAGTGATCGTGTGATCCCGTTGGAAAAGTGATCGTGTGTTCGTCTTATAAATGCTAAAAATGGAAAAAGTGATCGTGTGATCCCATTCGTTTTTGTCCTCATTAAAAAACAAAAAAAATGATCATGTTCGTCTTATAGGCCCTGTTTGTTTGAACTTATCAACCATATCGTTTCAATGAAATAACAGTGTTTTTCTGCCACAACAAATCGGTATCAGCATCAGCCATTTTTTCCGCCAGCCGAACAGAGCCATAAATGCTAAAAATGGAAAAAGTGATAGTGTGATCCTGTTTGTTATTGTCATCATTAAAAAAAAGATGCGTTTGCCGGGAGTCGAACCCGGGTCTATTGCTTGGAAGGCAATTATCCTAACCGTTGGACTACAAACGCTGCTCATGCTAATTTGTTACCAAAAGATAATGAATAGAAGTGTAGTCAATCGTGGCACTCTCTCCGATAACCAGCGTACCAGAGTTGATCGAGGCTGGAAAAGTTGAAGTGTAGTAGTACTTTGATTTGTCCACTAGTGAATCGTGGCACTCTCTCCGATAACCAGCGTACCAGAGTTGATCGAGGCTGGAAAAGTTGAAATCCGCTGTCCCGATCCTGGCTGGCCGTCCGCCGTCCCTCACCCTGCCTCTACTGTTCCGCTCCGAAGCTCCAAACACCTCCGTGCCTCCAGTGAGTCCTCCACTCCGCTCCGCCATGGCCACCTCCCTCCTCCGCCTCTCCCGCCCCCGCCGCGCGCTGCTCCCCATCTCCTCCCTCTGCCTCCCGCTCTCCACCCAGTCCCACGCCCCATCTCCGTCCCCGTCCCCATCCCCTACCCCCTCCTCCGCCCGCCGCCTCCCGCATTTCCTCTCCTTCCTCGCCGCCGCTGCCGCCGCCGCCGCCACCGGGGGAGCAACCGTCGCGCTCTGCGATTCCGGCCTCGACCACCACCGGTGCCCGCCTCATCTAACCCCGTCACAGAGTGCTTGTGTTCCGTTAACTCGCTCAGCTGGCGTTGACCTCACCTGACCCGGCGTGCTCTGTCTGTCTGGCTTAGGGTCGGCGGCAAGGACAGCACCGATCTGGTGGTTCGTGGGGAGCGTAAGCTCGTGCCGCAGGAGTTCATCGACGAGCTCGCGTCCTTCCTCGGGGTGAGTTTGGTGATCGGACGGCCGCCGCTACATTTGTCCTGTGGGCAGTGATGGCCATGATGTGTGGATGCCAAGTATTTGATGTTTTTTCGCTGTGTCTTGCTGACGAGCGAGTGGACGGCTTAATGGCAGGACAACATGACTTTGGACTACGAGGAGAGGAGCTTTCATGGCACGCCACAGAACAGCTTCCACAAGGCGGTCAACGTGCCTGATGTCGTCGTGTTCCCGAGGTGATGATGCTTACTAAGAACTCCAATGATGATCGTTTTGATGTAACCAAGGATGCGCTGAACCTGCTCCATATCTCAAGCATGTGTTGATTGAATGATCTATTTCTCGTGATGAAGTGATGCCTTCATCTTCTATTTTGCAGCTCGCAAGACGAGGTACAAAAGATTGTGATGGCCTGTAACAAGTACAAGGTATGGTATTCTTTTCATCGGTGCAAACATATAGGATTAACAGATGTGGCCTTCATCATCTATTTTTATGTATAAAGGATCCATCATCACCATTGATCTAGTTTATGTTCGATCTCCTTGTGTTAAGGTTCCAATTGTACCATATGGTGGGGCTACCTCAATTGAGGGTCACACACTGGCACCTCATGGTGGTGTTTGCATCGACATGACCTTGATGAAGGTACGAATTAAGCAATTATTCTAGAGCATATAGCTATAGCTAGGTGTTAATGATGTTATGAAAACGAACTATTCGTGAATGAGTTAGAACCGTATTCTAATGATTAAGAAGCATTCGGATATTCGAGCCTTGACCTTTCTACTTTGTTGCCTTTCTTCACATGTGTGGTGTGGTTCCTCATGGCGTAAATTCTTTACAGAAAATCAAATCCCTGAATGTTGAGGATATGGACGTAATTGTTGAACCTGGAGTTGGATGGATAGAGCTGAACGAATACCTGAAGCCCTATGGCCTATTTTTTCCTCTTGATCCAGGAAAGGTCCTTGTTGTTTGTTCATAAAGCCTTTCAAAATTTTCATTAATCTTTTCAAGGCACCCTGTTATGAACTTCTAAATGTAATCACTCGATGTGCAATTGCATCTAATGTAACTTGGTTGCAGTTGGTAAGCCATTGTGCCCTATGATTTGTGTAAGTTCATTCAGCTAATAATTAGTACTTCTCTTGATTGAAGTATTTGTAGAATCTAGCCATAGTCATTAAGTCCATCCTTCATCGTATTTAGAAGATGGTCATGTTAAATTTTGCATGTTTATGGAACCCAAACACTCATGCTTTAGCTGAAAAAAAACAATTTGATTTGCAGGGCCTGGGGCCACTATTGGAGGAATGTGTGCTACTCGCTGTTCTGGTTCATTAGCTGTGAGGTAATTACCAATTTATCCTTGTATTTTCAGGGTATATTCAAGGTTCTTGTTGGTCCCTTGCTGCCGTGCAGAGGTAAGCAGTTAGCTTACCCACACACTCACTCACTTGGCTAGAGGTAGAAGAAGGGGTTGAGCTCAGGAACACACACACAACACAAGCACCAGCCTTGGCCGAACCTCTGCTTCTGAATGTGGCAAACTAAACTGCCCTTTTACATTGCCTTAGGTGTGGTATATATACAACTCATGTACCAACTATAAGATACACATGAGTATGGTTGAGTACAGCCCCAACTACTCCTAGTACTACAAGTACCTTGCTTAGATCAGCCCACTACCAACATGGCTGATGTAGTTTCTACCAACTACTAGTACTAGCCTATTGCCTTACACTCTACAGCAACCAGGAGTGAACAGCCGAGCTGACCAGCTCCAACTCCTAATCTGCAGAGAAGAGAGATTTGGGGAGCAGCAGATTATGTCTTACAGTTCTGTATTGCAACCATAAACCCGCATCACTCAAGAACGTACAACCATAAGACTGATATGTCAGTTCATATGCTTTGCTAGCTTTGTATTATAACTTTTAAATGGCTTTTATGGCTTCCTTCCTAATTTGTAGGTATGGAACAATGCGGGATAATGTGATTAATCTTCGGGTACTTCTCCCCTACATTAAAAATACTCTGTATTATTTCCACACGCAAATAGTAAATTTTCTTGGTACATGCAGGCTGTTTTGCCAAATGGTGATGTTGTCAAGACAGGCTCCCGGGCTCGAAAGAGTGCAGCTGGGTATGCAAGACACTCTCCTGATTGTTAGAATGACCCTTTTTTGTTTTATTTTTTGAAGTGAATACTATTTTCACTGCTTAGTGCTTCCTATATCCATATATGTGTTATATACATATGGTGTCCTATACCTGCCACCTGCCATCGATTTTTGCAACTTTGTTTACCTCTGCCTTGTTGAATGTCAGGTATGACCTTGCTCGTTTGATCATTGGGAGTGAAGGAACTTTGGGTGTAATTACAGAAGTGACTTTACGACTCCAAAAGCTTCCATCTCATTCTGTGGTGAGTATCTTTTGATTTAGTCAATACCAAACTCAATCTTCTCCTACTACTGCAAAGTTCTTTGTATAGGCTTGAATCTCAACATAGTGTTGTATGTAGGAACCCTTAACGTATAATGCTGTTTATTTTTTGGAAAAAAAATATTCTTTCTAAAAGGAATGACCACCTTCATGCTATGACATACCACTGTCGTCTTTCATCAGAAAAATTGTGCAAGCATATACATAAAAGACAAAACACAGGTTGCTAGATTTATGCTGTCAATTTTCTCTGTATTATGTATCTTTTTTGTTTTCATTTTAGTTATGGAGGCACTCACCATACATTTTCCTACTATTTCAGGTTGCAATGTGCAATTTTAAAACAATTAAAGATGCTGCTGATGTTGCTATTGCAACAATGCTTTCTGGGATACAGGTTTGTGTTTTCTCTGCTATTTTCTTCCTTTACAATGACCATGATGCTCCAGTGTGGAACATTTGATGTCCTGTGTTTCATACGATATGAATGTGCAGGCTCTGGCCTCTGTTTTCTTGCAGTTTGCCAATATTTATGTTCCAATATATATGTCTATCCTGTAAAGCTCTTGCAGCTTGCCAATATTTATGTTTTCTTTTCTATATGACTAGGTTTCAAGAGTGGAATTGTTGGATGAGGTTCAGATAAAGGCAATAAACGTGGCAAATGGCAAAAATTTGCCTGAAGTGCCGACCTTGATGTTTGAATTCATAGGGACAGGTAATGCAACTTACTAATATGATCAGTTATATTATGTATCCATGGTGGTGGTACATATCCCTCCCAAATGAAATGAGTTTGTTTGAAAATATAAGGTGCCATGTGAATGTAGTCCGATGAATAAGAGGTTTGCATGTAGCCATCATCTGCTTACAGATTATGAACTTGACTTGATTCTTGATCAACAATAATGGTTAAAGAATGATAATACGACTACTGCTGCATCAATGCGACTGCTTCTGTATTTCAGGATATCAATTAGAAAAGGTTTACTTTTGCAGTTTAGGTTCTGGGATGCACAAACTTCTCAGAATATTCTCTACAAAATTTTCTCTGCGCATAATGTACACTGCTGTCCAGACAACTTTCACAGTATTATATCTAATATAAGATTGGAGTGGTATCAGTCAAGATAGGCATCGTGAAAAGTGAAGTTTATTTGATAACAATACATGCACAGTTTTGCTATATGATCTTCAGGGCAAAGCCAACATAATAATATATTTTACTGGCTGCTGGACTGTGCTCAACTGCTCATTAGAAACTCCTTTGAACTCACAGAACTTATTAAACTGCAACTGTTGTTACGGTCTATGATCAATAACTGACTACTTCATTTTCTTTGCTAACATCTTCCTCTTGCAAATATCCAGAAGCATATGCTCTTGAACAAACTCTCTTGGTTCAAAAAATTGCCAACAAACACCATGGATCAGATTTTGTTTTTGTTGAGGAGCCAGATGCTAAAGCGGAGTTATGGAAGGTCAGTAGAGCGTTTAATCTGAAGAGAATACTGATCCCCCCTTTGGTTCTATATGATCTTGCACACACATGAATGTTGCAAATATAATTAATTAGCCTCCATCATGCATTGGAATGGATCTATATTATTGAAATATATTTGTTACAATACTGTCCCTTTTAAGTGCAGATCAGGAAGGAGGCACTTTGGGCTGGTTTTGCTATGAAACCTGATCATGAAGCAATGATAACGGTTTGTTCTCTTACCACTTGGTTAATATACATAATATGTCATTGTAATATCCAGGAATCACATCTAGTGTTGTGTATCATGTGCTTTCATGCTTGCTCCTCGGTTGTAAGTCTTTAACGGCATGTCCGTTTGTTCTCTCCATGAAATTGTGACCCCAAATAAGTAGCATATCCAGTATAAATGATATTTAGCTATGGAAGATGGCCTTGTTTAAATAAATAAAGAGGTTTGTTTTCTCAGTGCAAATTTTTTATCCTCGGTTCCTATGCCTGTGTAGATTGTCCAAAAGGTCATTGTGATTGTGGTAACCTTGCATGGAACATGTTGTCAGTTAACAATGCATGATCTGTAATGAGTTTCCTAATGCTACCATATCTGTTTGTGTAGGATGTTTGCGTCCCTCTGTCCAGACTTGCTGAATGCATATCTACATCAAAGCGTCTGCTTGATGCGTCGCCATTGACTTGGTATGCATTTCCTCATTCAATACTTTAGAGAGATGGCCACCTCTTTCACTATTGTAAATGTAGGATAGAAAGGCTGTTTGGTATTATACGGGATGCCATTATCTTACAGTAACTTCAGCAAGCCATGAATATATCTTTTGGTTATGAAGACATTTATGTCTGATTATTTATGTTCCAGTCTGGTTATTGCTCATGCTGGTGATGGGAATTTTCACACAATTATCCTGTTTGATCCAAGTCAAGACGACCAACGAAAGGAAGCAGAGAGACTAAACCATTTCATGGTTCATACAGCTCTGTCTATGGAAGGTATAAATAGCCTACTTCTCGTGTATAGAGTTAACTTGCTGTTACTGATAAGGAATAACCTACCGCCTTGAACCACTGTCTGATCTAGAGTTATCTCAGATAGAAGCCATAACATATGCGATTTGTCTTTCTTTTTTATCTGTTTCCATTCCAGTCATCATCAAAACTTGAACTAGTTGAAAATATTAACGTGACTGGCACCAAACAGGTACATGCACAGGAGAGCATGGTGTTGGCACAGGGAAAATGAAGGTAAGTATCAGCCACCTACAGCTGCAAAATCTTTATTGGCGTTACCTTTTCTTTTCCTTCTTCAAAGCTATGGCATAAGAAAGAAACTGAGAACTGCTGAACGCTAACCATTTCATTAAGACTATTGGCCCTGTTCGCTCTTATAATCCGTACTTTCTGGCCGGAACAGTGCTTTTCTCTCACAACAAATCAATCGGAACAGTATTTCGGCTTGTTTTTTCAGCGAAGCGAACGGGCCATGTGTCATTATTACAGATATCACTTGAACGGCACATTTGTAGGAGAAAGTTTTCGAACCCATCATTCTTTAAGTCATCTTTGCTTATTTATAATTTTCTGATAAGACATCATTTCTTTATTGTTCACGGGTATTATTATCACGTCATTGTTGATCAATACCTTTGTTTGTTGGCAGTACCTGGAGAAGGAGTTGGGCATCGAGTCACTCAGGACGATGAAAAGAATAAAGGCCGCGTTGGATCCCAACAGCATCATGAATCCGGGAAAGCTGATCCCACCTCACGTCTGCATATGACGCTCTAGACCGCCACCTGAGTACCTGACTGGAGGATCTCCATGAGTGGGCTTGGTTCCGGGAGGCGTGACGCGGTGCTGACAGCGCAATAATCCACTGAGCTTCTCTGTATGACATGCATGCGTTGGGGGAAAATGCACGCTGGTGTCACATCAAAATTATACTTGTACAAAAACTGAACTGCCTCAGGGAAGGGAAATAATGGAGCGAACATTCGTCTCCTCCTCATCTACTCTTATCAAAGCAGGTTACTTTGGCCGATGCTTTGGTCTGTTTGATCGCAGCTTGGATGTCCAGATTTGTTAGTAGCCCCTATTCACTGATCTGTACAAAAATATCTGCCTTCTCCGAGCGTCTCCTCGCCTACTCCGTCTCCTCTCCCCTTTCTCCCTTGCTCGACGGCACGCCGGCGCGGGCAGAGCTCGGCCGCCCCCTCCCTTCCCCCCACCTCCCTGCGCGGGCAGGCCCCTGCGGCATGGTGCGCCACGGGTGTTGTGGGCCTCACGCGGTGGCGCGGCGCGGGCAGCCACCGCCGGCTTAGCCACCGCCGGCGGCCAAAGCCGCTCCCCTCCGCACGAGCTCCAGTAGATAGTTGGCGCAGGTCTGCTCTTCCTCGAAACGTCCGCGGTCCCGACAGCTCCGGTGTTCCTTGCTTCGTCCTCTCCTCGGTTTGGTCCCTCCTCCCCCTCTCTTCGTACCTCTCCCTGTGGGATCTTCCTCTCCCCGCGCTCGTGGAGGCTCGCTTCCCTTCGCTGTGGACGCCGATCTACATGCGGGCGACCTGTTGGCATCTAATGGAGGAAACCCTAGCTTACTACTACTTTTGTTTTGCTTTCTGTAGGGTGTGGCCTCCTTGGTTCTATTGGATCTTGACAGCAGGCATTGTTGTGCCATACAGTTGAGCACGTGGCCATGTCAACGATATTTGTTTGGTTTCTTTGTGTGCATCCCTGATGATTTTGGGTCTATTGTTTGCATCTTGGTCACCTACAATGATGACTAATTTTTTTCTTGTTACAGTTTAGTTCGAGGGAATGGGCTGTTGCTGTGATGATTGCATCGTAATCCATGTTTAATGTCTGATTTGTAGTGATCGTAGGCTGCCGTTACACAGTTTACATCTCTTTCTTTCTCTCTGGTAACTCAGGCAATGTTCAGCAGCTATGATGATTCTTCCTTTACATCTACCTACTATGTTGATAACTGAGGCAACGATCATGAGCGGTGTTGATTTTGCTTTTTTCATCTCTTTTCTGCTTGTTAAGCGATAACTGAGGTGGCTGCCTGATGTGGATGCTGTCTCCTTGATGGAACCCCCGCTGAAATGCACAGCTTGTGATGTCATTGCCTCTGATGCTTTCTCCTTGTGTCTAATCTAATCATTGCCTTTGGTTTTGCACTCATGCTTACTTATGATCATTGTCTGTGATGTCAAAACACATATGGTTGCCCAATCTGAGCTCTTGTTTATTGCCTGGGAAGAGATGTTCCTCTTCATTGTATGTCTGTGATCATTGTCTGTGAACATCGCTTATCTCCACATATTATACACTGTTAGTTCTAAGCACATGCCCTATTCCCAGAGATTACATTGTCACATGCTTTGGTTGTCGGTGATCACTTTTTTGGTTCTCCTGTTTCTTTTTGTTCTGACTACACTTTGGTTTGTGCTTCACTAAAACTGTTACATGAAAATTTTGGTTCTGCTTATACATAAATTTCTCACACATGTGCGTACAAGATTTTATGGTGATAAAAAGGCATTCCAATTATGTACCATCGACGCCCTTTCGTTTTGATGACAAAATTTATGAGGTACCTATTCTAGCAGATTGTTTAGCTGTGCCTGTTGCGAATATGCATACCAGATATTTGATTGGCATCCTAACACTTTGGTGACTATATTCAGTTTTTCGGTCTGCTGTTTATTTCCTTCTTTGTTTGATTTATTTTCACCTCTTTTTCTTATGGACCAAATGGTTGGCCTTCAGCTATTTCTATTTCCTTTGTTGTTGCTCTGCATTTGTTGTAAAAAAATGTGCAGAGCCATCCTTTCCATCGCCGCTGCTATTTCTGCCCTGCATTTTTCTAGCAGGTTGCCATGTACAGAGGCATCATCCTTTGCATCGTTGTTTCTATTTTTGTCGCTGTTGTTTCCCAACAGGCTGCCATGTCAGGGATACCAGGTATCTTATACTGTCTAATCTTTTTCTCCATTGATAGCAACTTTTTCTTGAATAGTCTTGTTTGACCATATATCTTCTTTTTGGTGAGATTGTGTTTACAAGCTACCAATAATTCATTTTGGTGTGCGACAGAAAGATAAGTACCTCACCTGAGACCATTTGCGGCATGTTTCCTCAATTGCTCAACCAGTTTGTAGACTGCTGTCAGCATGAAATTTGATGAAGAACCAAATTATTCCACGTTGATTCCTTTGTTTGGTACTTCAGTTTGACCAAACTCTTCCATCAGTCCATTCTATACTCATGGAGCCCAAAAGGTTCAGTTTCAGGCATCACATACTTTATTGGCGAATTCAAGCCAAATCAACCTTTACAATATACATACACCTGGGTTATGTAGTCTTGTTTGTGAACGCATTGACCCTGCAGGTAGGGCAGAAGCATGCCAGGTCGACCATGTAAAAAAGAAGATTCAGCACATTGTCGTATCGCAAATTGCTAGGGACCAAAAAGGTTTGTTCTTGCTGCGCATATATGGATTGCATTATTTTCCCTAAAGCTGCAGTATGTTTGTGACTATCCTATATTTTTTTAGCTTATATTGTACCACATGAATGGGCCTCTAGAGTAGACCTCAATAGCAAACCGAGAAAATACACGGTCTTCAGAGGCCTAGCCATCTCATTAGTTGCCTGATCTTGACAGCGGAAACGGTGTCTGCTCATACAACCTTGATATACAAATATCATCTAAGTTACATGTCAATTGCTGGGTCCTTTTCCTTTCAGAATAAATTTACAACTACATAACTCTCTACGGTGGCTTTAGACACGGTTTGGCCTATGTAGTATAAAATAGTCTTGAAGCTTTTCTTTTCGGTTTTGATAAGAAACTTGAAGGTCCATTCACCTGCTTCTTACTTTTCAATGAAACTATTACCTCCTGTTACCTATTATGTTTTTATCTTTAGTTTATCCTCACATATATGTTAACATATTTCCCTAAATAACGTTTTGGAAATAATTTAGTCTGTCCATTTTCAAATTTGTATTATTTCGGTTATAATAGTGATTTCAGGTACGGTAGGATAAGGTGGCGAAGCCATTCTAACTATCTAGACTGTAATGCAGACCATGTAAGAACACCTATATTGAAGAAACAACCACTATACCCTGATGAAATGTCAGTTCACCGCACCTCTACATAGCCATCTTAACTCATAGGTGAGTCTTAACCGTTTCAATCGAGTTAAATCATTTTAGGTTATTTTTAGTAAGCGCCTCATAAACAGAGACGCTTTTGCCTACGCGCCTACTAAACATAACCTAAAACGATTTGAGATGGCTAGTCACTAAAAATGACCTAAAAAAGGTAGTACATCTATGTTTGCACCCATAGAAAAAAATTCTGAAAAAGTTTATGCTAAGCACGCGTATAACATTGCAGGTTGATTAATATACTGTATGTATCTATATGGAGTTACTTTACATAACGATTCTATTTCAATGATACTGGAAAAAGAAAACGGTTGAGAAACATACACAGACCGGAGCATCGAACCAACCAAAAAGAACACCAGCCATTCCCCATCAAAATCCTCAGCAAAGAGGTGATTTCCTGGAGCACTATAGTACATAGCTACATATTAGAGCACCCAGAACAGAACAGCAGAAAACATCAATTTTAATGTAAGACTTCGGCGTGCACTATGAACATTGGTTTATTAAATTTAGAGGTGCAATGTCATATTAATGGATACTATATCTACTACTGTTCCAAGGTTATGCCAATTAGATACTATTTATAACGCCCCGACCCGATAGTTGGCTCTGAATACCATTTGTAACGCCCCGACCCGGGAACACGGCTAAGATCCACTCTACACGTTGAATGGACCACACCTGCTAATTAACTCTCTTGCGCTTTTGTCCTCGCTTCGCGCAAAAGGATCGGTCCAGAGTTAACAGCCTCCCAGGTCCAGGCTTTTAAGCTAGTTCGGCTCTTTTCGAGGTGGTACTAATTTTGCTGCTACAGCATTTTCCATGATGCTATAGTAACTCGCATCACCTTGTCGCTACAGTACTCGCCTATTCAGCCCAGCCCACTAGACCAGCCCAACTTGGCCCATTTAGCGGGGTCTCACATACACCCACCCTTGAGGACTCGACGTCCTCAGTCGAGGCCCGAACCAACCTACCCAAACAGGACAAATATCCAGGATTGACTCTCTTGGCCCACATCCATATTCCCAGCTTCCCAACCCAAGTGCCATGCTCTTGCAGAGCCATGCGCAACCTGTCCGAGCTCCCGAGCCATATGTCCGTAAAACCACGAGAGTTGGCTCTGAATACCATTTGTAACGCCCCGATTCGGGAACACGGCTAAGATCCACTCTACACGTTGAATGGACCACACCTGCTAATTAACTCTCTTGCGCTTTCAGTCCTTGCTTCGCGCAAAAGGATCGATCCAGGAGTTAACAGCCTCCCAGGTCCAGGCTTTTAAGCTGGTTCGGCTCTTTCCTAGGTGGTACTAATTCTGCTGCTACAATGGTTTCCGTGATGCTACAGTAACTCGCATCACCTTGTTGCTACAGTACTCGCCTATCTGGCCTAGCCCACCAGACCAGCCCAACTTGGCCCATTTAGCGGGGTCTCACACTATTCCATGCTCATGCTATTTGTGTATTTCCCCATGCCTATGATAATGTAACAGAACCGACCAATTATATGAAATTAAGTAAGAAAATCATTCGCCAGAGCGGATGATTTAGCAAACTTAAGCCCGTATAACCCGGTAGTCCGTGAAATCACGAAGGATTTCAAACCAACTTCCATTCCAGCCAAGATCGTAATAAGTTTAGCGGTCACCATCACATATTACATAAAAGTTTGCATCTCAGATATATCAGAGTTTAAACATAGTTATTACAAAACAAGTTCGAATAAAAGTAGCGGAAGCCATTTGTTCAAACCACACACACACTCACACGGAGTTCAAATACAGTGCCAGCGAATGATCATCTCCAACAAAAGCATCAGACGAGACGTAAGGAATGACCATGCCCATGGTCCTAAGCATCACCCATCGTAGGATAAAGGCAGTTGATACAGTAGCCGTAATACATCTGCCCATCTGCAATAAGTGGGAATAAAACCCTGAGTACGAGAAGGTACTCAGCTAGACTTACCCGACATAACCGAAAATAAGTGACACCAAGGATTATGAAGGGCTTTATAGTAGGGTAGCTGACTCATTTGCAAAAAGAAGCATTTTTAGCATTTCAAGACCCTTTTCAAAAGCATTATTGTCAAGTTAATTATTATTAACCTGTCGACTAGATTTGCACCTATACTAGAGCAAACATGTGATTAAGCAGATAATGATAACCAATGATCATTAAACAACTTCTATAATGTCATATTCATTATAACTGTCCAAGTGTTCCATCAACATTACTACGATGAAGTCACTCAAGTCAAGTGCTCACTATCCAGGAGCGATGGCGATTCGAATCGATTCCTAACCAGCTGGTGATTTATTCCTTACACAAACCTCACTCATCTGCTAAAGTGAGATATTGATCACCGAGTCAACTATCTAGGAATCTTGAGTTTGCCAGGAACCACATGTACCCGGGGGCCGACCGACTGCACTTTGGTCTTATCATCTCGCCCCCGTGTCCTACCACACCTGCTCCGGCACAGTGCGCTGCGGGCAATCTACTCGGCCCGAATAATCTCCCAGCTTCGCGGTCGAAAGGTACTTTATCTGGCTAGCTAAATGTAAGGCATGCATTCAACATGACTCGAGGCCCAACAACGGTCGGTCCTTAATCGACACAGACGGAAAGCACTACAGTCCAAAACTCTGCAAGTCTCCGTCTGGTCTCAACTTCATTTAACACTTAGTTATACCATGACTTCATAGTCATCCAAGCAGATCCAGGTAACCACCTATAGCTCGCAGGTGATAGGAAATCGCCTGACTTCTATCGGTCTAAGCCAGCTAAGCATTGACTCGACTGCAGATACTAGGGTAACAAGGATATAGTATAACAAAGGTAAACAAGGTATAATGCAGCAACGGTTGCAAACAACTCCTGAAACGTAATGCATCAATTAAAGTAAAGCATTTAATTAATAATTGCAAACCGGGAGAAAATGCTCCAGGGCTTGCCTCTCTCGAAGGAGCTTGGGCGGTGATCGGGGCACTCCAGAAGTTCCTCAACGTCCTCCTCGTCGGCTTCGGGCACTTCCTGCGGCTGCACCTCGAGCTGCTCCTTAGGGCTCCTCGGGTATGACGACTGGGTTCTCGGTTTGCAATCCTGTATGATGCAATGTGCGTAAGCGCTTATGCAATCGGTGCATCGAATGAGATGAATACAATGGATATGTTTGAATGCAAGGTAGTCAACATCATCCAAGAACATATACTACAAGCACATGTCATCTACTGCATTCTCTTCTACTACTAATATGCTAAATCAACACATCTTATTAAATGCTTCAAAGATACACCAAAGCTTCACTAATTTCTTAATCACACATAAAGCAACACTTGATTAAACCTTAATTAATAATAGGTTTGAATAGCAACATCTATTTTTATTGCTTAGAAAAATCTTAGAAAATTACTATAGCACAGTACTACCCTAAATAGTCTACCATCAGATTTTCATGGTATTTGAATGAGTGGATTAGCCTACACAAAAATAACAAGCTAGGGCATGATTATGAACATGAAAATACTTTGTACTGTGAAAAGTGTCAAACAATAGAGTTAGTATTTTTCCTATGTTCTTCATAGCATACAATCACTGTACAAAAATTATCACATGCATGTTTTATACCAATTTTGCTCTCTAGCAAAAATAACAAAAATCAGCCATTAAAGGTACTTGAACTACACCTCAAAATTTTTCTACAGCACATGCATGACACATATTTTTCCTAGGAAGTACATTACATAAGAAGGTTAACAATCTTGGAAATCATATTTTTCTGAAGCTTATAGGTTTTTCTACACATTTTTCAAGTTATCAGCAATATACATGATTAAATAAAGTCTTACAGAAAAGTATCCCAAAATGACATGCAATAATTTTTCCAAGTAGATCTGGTGATAAGGAACCTAGCAAAATTTATTTCAATAGATTTGGATAAATTTTGAGTATCCAAACAATTTCTAAATCATTTCTCTTTTAAATAATAAAGAAAAACTGAAAATAAAACATCCTATTGCTACTGGGCCGGCCCGCGGGAATCAGCTGGCCCACGGCCACACTTGGCCTGCGCGGTCCGAGCGAAGGAAAGGGAGGCGGCCTGGCAGGGGCTTCGGCCCATGGCCTCTTGGCCCAGCTCGGCCGAGGCGAAGGCCACGTCGGCGCCGAGACATCACAGCGGCGCGGCTCGGTCAGCGGGGCCAACGGCCATTTCCGGCTGGGTCAGGGCAAGCGAGCGAGTGCATGAGGTTTGTGAGGAGCTGGTGAATGCAGGCAGGTAGCTAGGCAGGGTGGAGAAGGGGAGGAAGGGGGAGTTCCATGGCGGCCGAGCACGGTGGCGCCATGGCCGACGGTGGCGAGTCGCAAGAACGCGCTACCTGGGCTCAACAGACAGCACAATCGTGAGCACCAAGTGCCGGAGAGCGAGGCGGAGCTGCTGGCGCTTGATTGCTGGCCGAGGTGGAGGTGGGGCGGTGAATTCGCCCGGCGGCTACGGGAATGGCACGGTGGCCGCGGCGAAGGGGAGAGAGCGAGCTCGGCGCGGGCGGAGAAGAGAGGCAGCGCGGGAGAGTGAAGACAAGCGCATCGGCTTCAGCAGATGTAGGCGGGTGCGTGGGAACGGACGTAGGCCGGCTGCGACGCGCGGTGGCATCGACGGCGCATGGCCGCCACGCGGCGGGCGTGTTCTGCCGTGGTTGGGACGCGGCGCGGCGTGGTGAGCCAGCGAGCGGGCGAGCACGGAGGCATGCCAGGCGCGGTGCTGGGCTGGGCTGGGCCGAGGCGAGGCGCGCGGCGCTAGCGCGGGAGGCTCGCTGCTGCAGGCTAGGCTGGCTTCAGCCGTGGGCCGAGAAACGAGGCAGCGGCCCGCGAAATAAGAAAAGCCTTTTTCAAATTATGTTTTCAAGAGATTTTCAAATACCAGTTTTCAAATATCATTTTGAGCAAGAAAATGGCATCTTTTGAAAATGTACCGAAAATGAAAGTTGATTAGAATTTAATTCTCTACAACTTTGCTTTTATAACCAAAGTCCAATTCTATCTAGATTTTGAATTATAAAATCAAAGTCAAATTTTTAACTCAAAACCCTAATTTTGGGGAATTATTATTAAAGCAAAATTTTGAAATAAATTTGAATACAAACTTTGCTCCCAAAATTGAACTAAATAATCCTAGATGATTTACAAGCATAGCCAAACATGTTTTACTAACCTAGCAAGCATAATTTGGGCAAAACAACTCTTAAATAGGTGTATGCAACATTTACGTTTCACGAACATGTTCCGTATGTTTTGAAGCAGTATTTCCGTTATTATTTACATGATTAGGCATGTATGATTAGGATGCTTGATGATGCATGATATGCATGATTTAAAGTGCCTAAATATTGGCATAACACCGGAGTGTTACAGATAATCACAAATGCCACACAATTCAGCTCAAATTGTTTCCTTGTAGTCAATCTTTTTCTCTATTGTTGGCAGAAATGACCTATGTGTACCTTGATGAGGATTACAGGGTTCACACAGGTACTGCTCGCAGCCTTCTTATCTGATAATCTACAACATTATCTATTTGGCATCTTCCAAATTTGAAATACTTCTATGCTTCTTTATGATTCAGACCAATCAGGGTTAGCACTATAATAATAGTGCCATACATGTACGGACAACTTCTACCCACCATTTCATGTTTTTAAACATTTTAGTTTATTGTAGTTGCCCATGCACGCATCGTGTATTCTTAGTTATATACATATCCTGGATATAGAAACTGAATTAAAATTTCTTCTATGTATGTTTCTGAACTTTCTTTTGGTACCTACAACAGCCCATTTAGTCACATAATATTTTAGATTTAACCTATATGTACGGCCTCAGTTAAGCTATTTTGATGCTTTAGGAATGGAAATGCCGTTTTTGTTCCAACAATAGGACATCTAGCATCTCAGGTTAATTAGCCTTTGTGGTTATTTTATGGTCCATAAATTTTACACCATTCATTGCTCTTTCTATAGTGATGCCACTTCACACTTCATGGAAAGGGTTAGCAGATACAATTCATCCTTAGACAGATAGCTCAAGCGCCTATGAAGGCGCCGCTTCTCAGGCCCTTAGGTGCCTGCAGGCTATATACGGTTTTGCCATACTAGATTATATAGCTTTCAGGGATTTGTTTTGTATAGACAACTTGCACAACACATTTTTCCGCTTGCTAGCAAATCAAATCAATAGAGCAGATCTGAAAAGCTGGTTTTACCAGCAAAATTAAGACATCCATGAAACCAAAGCAAATAGTTGCGCCTTTACACAGATCGATTCAATATACTAAAAGGGCGTACCCAGGGTAGAGAGCTCCCGCTCTGTGTGGGGTCTGGGGAAGGGTGTTAGTGGTAAGCCTTACCCTCGCCTATGCAATACGAGGAGACAGCGACTCGGTTCAATATACTAAAACTAAAAATTTAAATTTTGCAGTGAAATCTATACATCGTTATGTGCAACGATATTGAGTTACCCCTGTCCTTTTCCCACTACTTTATTCTTAGCTGCATGACCCTTTTGTTTTTTCCCATGTCAGTGCAAAGAACATGGTATTCGTTCCTTTAATCATAGCCTTCCAATGCATCTTATTGGTCCATAAAGTCTCTAGATCTATTTAAAAAATACAGGACAAAGAAAGCGATGAAGAGAACACAGACAAAACTAACGAAATGGATAAAAAGGCATCTCCTTCAGCGTCAAAGAACTGGGCAAGGAGGTAATTTCCTGTAGCCTTAAAATACATGGCTCCATGCTATAATGCGTGGGAGAATATAGCATAGACCATTGGTCTTGCTAACAGACCTCAACATGCATTACATAAAGCACACTAACAAGAACACAAAAGCCAGGTTTGCTCTCCTATAAGAGCTGCATGTATGATTTACAGGGCCACAACGGAAGACCACATGTGGAAAGAAAAGGGCAACATCAACGCAGGTTCATCTCACAAACAGCGGAGGTAGCTACTGCACGCTCATACTACCTATCTATTCAGCAGTTGTGATTCCATTTTCTCCGACCTTATAATACATTGCCCAACCACTGATGTATTTATTTCTATCTATCTCCCTCCACTTTCTTGAAAATCCACTATGAAAGAGCTTGTGCTGAACCACTGATTCTAGGAAGGTAAGCGATAGAGTTTATGATTGATTTGAGGAAGCAAGAGCTTTTTCTGACTACAAAGGTGCTTGTGCCCACCTGCTGAACTTTATGTTTAGATTTAGCCTCAATGGTTATAGGCCACATTATTTTCCATTCTGATAAGTTAAAATTCAACTTTGTTGATTACTATTTCCTTTGGTCAGTTCACATGCTTCGTAGAATTTCTTTGGCTGGTTGCTGAAAAACCTCTAATTCTAGATAAAAAATAATTATTGTTGTGTCACTAACTTTTGTATTTTGGGGCTAAAGCAGAATCAGGTTTCAACTTTTACAAACAAGATGGTGGTGGAGGGTTTCCCAGCAGCAGAGTAAAAATCTAGAAATGAAAGGTGTGTTCTTCTCTCATCACTCCATTAACTGCGTTTAGATTCTGATTCTAAAATTAATTCGGGCCTACTTATTTGAAGATTTTAGATCATTTTAGGTAAAGCATGTTTGAAAAGTTGCTTATAAGCAGCAGATGATGACTGGTGTTTTTATGTAGAGCTTTTTGTGTTGCACGCTGACCTTATTAGCTCATTATTTATCGACCGGATTAGTTTAGTTCAACATTCACAATAAAATCTAATTTTTTATACTTGATTCCTCTTGTACCATGAAGAAAGTCGTTCTGTCTGATGGTATGGTCATAACAGTGAAGGGTGACAGACCTATGAGCCTTTGGTTGCCGCTTGAGCTACCGGGTTATTGCCTAATTCCGTTGATTACTGTCAGTTTCTGTGGCAACATGCTGCATTACTATGACAAGCTGCTGCATTGCCAATGAACCATATGTTGCTGTTTTTTTTTTGCTCCAAAAATATAGATGAAGGAACTTCATATTGGGCAGTTTGTCTTGTTACATGTTTTTGTTTTGTTAGCGATTCCCCTTCTCTGTCCAAGTAGAACAATACTACTTATCTATTTTCACCTATAGATGGAAAATAGCAATTACAATTCGCTGTATTGTTACTTTTCTTAATTCTACAGGTTGTCCCTAATTCTATATCTTGTCATAGGCATAGAGGGATGAACTCTCAAGTTTAGTTCAGGATCTACTGAATCCTCTACCTCGATATCACGGCGTGTCCATGTATGTTATATGTCTCACTTTACCAAAGGTCGTTGCTCTATCCAAAACAAATACAAATTCTCGTGTCTTCTATGTAGGTATATCTTTGTCCTTTCCATACTACAATAGGAATCAATTGTAAGCTTCTTTCCTCATCTTTCAGTAATTTGCACCTTCTTGCTACCTATTGTTTTTCCTTATATGCTAGCTAATCTAACATAGAGTGGAACAACTATGACAACCAACATTTATGATAAATTGTGGATGAGCTTCCAAATATACATCCAAAACCATCGATGAAAATAAGTATTCATTTGTTTGGAGCAATGTTGCCTTGCCAATTAAATCGCAGTTAGTAGTGCAACATTTTTACATGCTATGCCAACAATGAAATGTTCCTACAATGTTTCTCTGATGACTTCCTGTTGTCTGCAAGTTGGCTTCCATTAGGGTGGTCACAATGCTGGATTCCTGAATGTTCAATTGGAACTATATATGCCATGCTTTGTTCTTATCACTCTACCTACATTATTCTGCATTTGGTTTCCGCACACTGCGTTTCACTATTTAACATGGTGAAATTGTGTGGCCTTGTGGTAACTATATCTGCCATAGCGTGCTCTTTGTTGCTTGCCAGCCTGTAATTTTGATGTCTCTGTCTTATGTCCTGATGTGCTTATTACCAGCTTAGACCAGCCTGGTGTTCATATATTATCCCTTAGTTTGCTCATAACCTTTCTTGTCCTGTGCTTAGACCAGCCTGTACTTTTGTACCTAACTTATTGTTTCTGTATATACTTCTTTTCTAGATTCTTATTTAGCAGTTTTTGATATCCTTTTTCAAGGTGGCATGCCTACGGTTTCTTATATGTCATACCTGTGATACATGATTCCTGTTGGCTTAAATATTGACCTCGCTTTATGTCACAGATTACTCCGATGCACCAAACTTGGAATTGACGAGAAACAACCTCTGACACGAACTAAAGTACTGGAAAGGCAATGCGATCCCATATTTATATATATCAAGCCATGCATTAACACCAACTATGTTAGACTCATCAAGTATGTTTGGCTTGAACTAATGCTATATGCCTGTATAATATCCCTCCACCTTCATGATCTCCCAAATGAATTAGATATGCATCTTTCATAATACCGCTATTTCCTTTTCCTTGCGAAGTTATTCATATTAACCATCAAATTGAATGGCAAATTGTACGGCGTGTGCAAAGCCATGCGTAATGTACTTATCGTGTGTATTATAATGCAAATTATTTATAGTGTGTATGCTAAGATCTTGAAAAAATATGCGAACATATTCAGAACCACAATTCTGTTTCCGACTAACCACCGACGCGCACGAGGGCGCGCGTGATGGACTAGTTTTCGTAAGAGTGGTGGCCTCGACGACCTCCCATCAGGTGCACGGTAGCAAAATTAATTCTTGACGACATCACTATTAATAGTAAAAGATGACGTGTATAAAGAAATGGGTAACTAATCAGGTAAGTGATATTTAATGGAGTAATATTAATTGTCTCATGCATAGTATATATAATGTGAATGGTGCCTAATTAACGTAGTTCTTGTCATCTGGTGTTGAGTAGTAGTAAACCAAAGAGTAGAACATGGCACGTCCCAAGTTTGCTTGAACGGCTATCTCTCTATATGCATGAACAGTTAGTGCAGCATGAACAACTACCTATATGTGCATAAACAACTACCTATATGTGCATGAACAGCTAGTTGAGCCTAGGGTGACAGGCTAGTATGAGAGCTACAAGTACCAGCAGGTAGGACATTACCTGCTCCTATCAGTCGTCCGGCTTTCACTTCAGCAAGCCCCAAGAACGAGTACACTATTGCTCAATGTGTATGTGTGCTGGTTCGCTTGAGATGATTGAGCAAGATTATTTTAAGGCCATGGAACACTCAAATTTTATAACCACAGGGTTAAGATCTAATGATCAAAATTAATTCAAAGATAGAACATATAAAATACTGTACCATGACTTATAAGTTCAAGCGAACAACGCTGTCACGATGGATCACTGATAGCATTTGCTCGACAAGACGACGACAACGACGGCGATCGACAGTGGCACCAGAAAAATTAGAGAGTTTCAGATGTTGAAACCGAACTTCATTACCAGATAACAACGAAATTAGAGTTTCATATGTTCGCAACATCCACCGCATACATGCCACAAAACTTCTACACTCCTGAACAGAGTTTAGAAATCTGGACAAATTTCAGCCTACCTCCCACCAAAAAAACGATCAGCTATTGAACTTTAACAGAAATCTGGTGCATATATAGAAGTTACCATACTTAAGCAGGCACAGCAAGATTTTTTTACGGATAAGCATAAGCAGATCACAATATTATTGTTCATAGTAATTACACCAGTCAATAAGCACACGCCCGGTGATCATAAACCAACTGACGGTGTCAAGGAATAAATAAGATACACCTAGTAGCCATAGCTAGTCCTCCTCATCATCCTGATGAACTCCTCAAAGTCTATCTCACCGTCACATGTGACAAACCAGAAATGAAGATAAATTACAGCTAGTAACTTTAAAAATGAGGGTCTTTCTAATTTGCATAAACAAAGAAAGATGGCAGAGCACAACTAACCATTTATGTCCGTCTCTTGCACCATGCCTAATTTGCTGCATTATCCAGAAGATGAGTAGTGTTATTTGAAGGAACTTTCCACAGCACATGGATGTGGTTCCATACTTGCATGGGCTCAAACACAGAAAAGAAAATATGAAATAATATTGTGGCTCTTATTTTCCCGAGGGGCATAATATATCATGGACAGGATGAACTGATGAACTCATCTCATCAACAAGCTAACTTCTTAAGAAATATGAAAGATAGGGACACTAAAAGATATGAACAGTCACTGCAATAGGAACAGAAGGAAATGCTCAGCGCAACAATATCAACATGGTGCGCTGAGCATTTCCTTCTGTTTAGGAGTGTGGAAGTTTTGTGGCATGCATGCGGTGGATGTTGCGAACATATGAAACTCTAATTTCGTTGCTATCTGGTAATGAAGTTCGGTTTCAACATATGAAACTCTCTAATTTTTCTGGTGCTGCTGTCGATCGCCATCGTTGTCGTTGTCTCGTCGAGCAAATGCTATCAGTGATCCATCGTGATAGCGTTGTTCGCTTGAACTTATCATTCATGGTACAATATTTTATATGTTCTATCTTTGAATTAATTCTGATCATTAGATCTTAACCATGTGGTTATAAAATTTGAGTGTTCCATGGCCTTAAAATAATCTTGCTCAATCATTTCAAGTGAACCAGCACACATACACATTGAGCAATAGTGTACTCGTTCTTGGGACTTGCTGAAGTGAAAGCCGGACGACTGATAGGAGCACGTAATGTCCCACCTGCTGGTACTTGTAGCTCTCATACTAGCCTGTCACCCTAGGCTCAACTAGCTATTCATGCACATATAGGTAGTTGATCATGCACATATAGGTAGCTGTTCATGCTGCACTAACTGTTCATGCATACAGAGAGATAGCCGTTCAAGCAAAGTAGGGATGTGACATGTTCTACTCTTTGGTTTACTACTACTCAACACCAGATGACAAGAACTACGTTGTAACACCCCTGGTGTTACATTGTACTGTTCTTGCTAACATCGCATGAGCATCATATTTATGTGCATATATGTACAACATGAATTATAAATCAATGTTAGACACTTGAAACATTTATGCGTAATGTGAAACAATGTTACGCGTCATGTCACTTGATTGAATTTTTGTCGAACAAAAAGGTATAGAACATTTTGCGAACGGCGATGAAACAGGTGTAGGCCGAGGACAAGGATAACTCGCTAGTACATCCCGTAGGTCGGATTTGGGTGTCGACGCGAAATCGTTCGAACCGACGTCGTTCCGCGTAAGTTTTAAAAAGTGTCGACGAAGCCGTTTCTGAGCATGTGTGTAGAACGATCTGCTTAGGAGGTTGCGCGATGTCATGACTTCAGTGGATAGCTTGATGTACCATCTTGCGCATCGAACAATTAGTTTGGTGTTTGGAGCACTGCGTACAAGTTTTCTAACTGCTTTAAAAAGCATGCACGACACATGGCCTAAGCTCTGGGCGTGGTCACCACTTGGCCTGGCGCCGCTGCTGGCTTGCTAGCGCACTGCGGCGCCGACCATGTCCCGCTGTCGTGCCGGCTATGTCCCACCACTGCGCCTATGCATGCGCACGGCCTTGCACTGCGTGCCTAGGGCCGTCTGCCACTGCGCGCTGACCACGGCCATCGCCGCTGCTGGCCATGTCCGTTGCTGCTGGCTCGCCCAAACACACGCGTGCTGATGTGCTGGCCACAGCCGCACTGTCGCCGTGAAGGCACACGCGTGCAGGGTCTTGGCGCGGCTGCCTTGTCCGCCTGTTGGCACTCGTTGGCGTGTGGGTCACAGCACCGCGGCTGACGCGCTGTGCCCGGGCCACCGACCAAGCTCTACCGAGCCATGCCCTGCCCTGCTTTGGCCAGAGGCGCGCCGGGTCCTGCGCTACACGCCGCCAGCGGCCACGCACGGCACTGCTCCACTGACTCGCCTTGGCTGCTCGCGCGAAGGACGACAGCCTGCTCCACCATCACCTCCGTGTCACTCGCACTGTGTCTTCCTTGTCTGGCACTGCCGCTGCGACGCCGTGCCGAGCCTCATCGGCTTGCAGCCACGGCCATGCAGAAAGTCGCCTGGAGCACGTCCCGCTGTCCCCCGTCGTAGTGCGTGTTTGTTTGTTGCGTCGACATCCACAGCCGGACCAAGCCAAACCACGCCAGGACCCCCTGCCTCCATTGTAGCCATGACCGGCAGGACCTCCTTCATTCAATTCACCGTGACCACAGCAATCTAATCAAATTCATCACTGCCTCGGCTCCGTTGGGTAACTGGCCGCGCAACCGTCCCCACCTCACTACCTGTGTCCCCGTGCTGTGCCCCAATTTTGAAATGCCGCGCCATTGGGTCCTTAAGACTAGGGCGGTCTGCGCCGTCGGCTAACCATGCGACCAAGGCATCTTGGTCCAATTCCTTGCTCTACTAGCCTCTCCTCCAGTTGGGCGTCACCATGCTCACCATAGTCTAAGCCCTACCACCATGTAGCAGTCCCTGGCACAGCCGTGCCACCACTGTGCACCGCCGCACCACCTCGCGCGCACGCGGCCAGCTCACCTCGGGCTTTCTCTGGCCAGACCGTCAACGCGGAGGTATCCGTGGGTAGTCCCTTGAGCTCTCTAGCTTAGTTGCTTGCTCCGTCTTCGCTATCACTCACAGGGACACACCCGCCTTCGCAGGGAAGGGACCACCGCCAGGGAGGGGGCTCGGCATGGCGCCCCTGTTCACCGTGAAGCCTCCGGTCGCTGTGCTTTGTTCCCAGGGTAATCATCGGCCCCTTAGTTAGGCTTTAGTGGCTCGGGTGATGCCGGCGTGGCCGCCCGATGCCCATGCCGTTGCGCCAGTGCGTGCACGGGTGCCGGGGGACGTCGCCGTGGTAAAGAAGGAGAAAAGGGAGGGCGCGGGTATAAAAGCGTAGACTAGAAAAATAGTGACTTAGAGCTTGCTGTATTTACGTAGTAGTTTGGGGGTGTCCTTGCATATTTGCGTCGCGCGTGGGCCTCTCCCATCGCGGGCCGTTGGCCGGCTGGGCCACGCGTGCGCGTGGGCCACGCTGCGCTGGTGCGCGCATCGCGCCGTTGCGGGCCGAGCCAGCGCGAGTTGGGCCGAGGGGTAGGATTCGGTTTTCTTAATTTTCAGAAGAATAGAAATGCTTATTTATTTTAGTTATGAGTCGAACTTCGATAAATCATAGTAAATTGTGTAGTTGTCCAAAAATAGTGAGACTAATTTTTTAGGTTCGCAAAAATACCATCTATCTGTTAGTGTAGTTAGTTCACAGTTAGCTGTTATGATCATAGGCTCATAAATTCTAATTAGAAAGCTTAGTATTATATAGATTAATATTTGTAGGAATTCTTGTGGCAAATCGGTAATAGTTTTAGCTTTGAAAAATTTACAGTAGGTTCCCTAGGATATATATATATATATGTGATATGCATTTAAGTTATAGGCATTTTATGGAAACTACCTGCATAAATATATCTACCCATGAGTCCTACTAGTACAGGTCGGGTAGCTGCTATGCTCAGGATATCGGTAGCGTGAGTAACCTGTCATTATTCGCAAATAGGTGATAAAATATGATCACTCATGATAAAATGGTGGAAAGGAAAATGGTGACCGGGCAGGGATATGGTTTGGGTACTGGTGGGTGTAAGGGGTTGTGTCCTGCGGCTAACTGGGCATGACTTGGTTACACTTTTTCTCTGTCCGTGTCGAGTAAGGACTGGTCGTTGCAATGGACGGTAGCCAAGTCACAGATCTATTGTCCCGAGCGCATACTTGGGTATGGGCACATGGAAGACTTGTTGCTCTCTTGTCGTGGATCCGGCTCTTTCCGGACCGATTGATTGGAGGCGGGGATGGTGGAGGTCCTTGCACCACATGGAGTCTAAGACTCAGGGGTGGGGGCTTGGAGTCCAAGTTTGGACGGGGACCTGGACATCCAGAACAGGAGAGTGATGGGTTAGTTCTGCTTGTGCCTGGGGTACAAGTGGGACGTGTGTTTCGGGGCACCCAGCTGGGCACATTGGTTCGTGAATCACCGCCGAGTCAGTACGACTTGTCTTAACTCTAGCATCGTAGTAAGAACTGAAAGTTGAAAGAAGAAGACATGGAACTGATTGCTCAACTCTTGCTTGAAAGTAGAACATGTGCTTATATAGACTGGCTAGATGATAATTTAATACGGCTTATAATAAGACATAAATAATGACTCACTATTAGTGTTGCTTTCTGCTAAAGAAAACCAGCAAACCATAAAGCCTATTATATTCCTTGAAGTCGGGAAATTATTCCCACTAGTCGAATAAGTCTTGCGAGTACATTGTGTACTCAGAGTTTATTTACCCCTATTGTAGGTGATGCTTGAAGAGTACATTTGTGTGGAGGATCCTTCTAGTGGGCTCAGACGAAATCCTCACCCTTATCGCTAGTTGTTATTTTTAAAAATTCCGTTGTTTATTATTCCGCACTCTGGTATTTGGTATTGTAATAATGTACTTTTTAAGAAACTCGGATGTATGAAATGAACTGGTATTGTAACTCGTTCTCATTATTGGATCCTTGGAGAAAATATAGATCTTTCGGGTTTTCCCTCGGGGTGTGCCCGACGGACACCGCTCGCTGTAGCCTGCTTCCGGGGTGCTTAGTGACTGATGGAAGACGAGCGCCTCCGTAAGTATGCTATTTCGAGCGGTTCTGTCATATACGTTAATTAGGCACCATTCACGTTATATATACCATGCATGAGACAATTAATATTACTCCATTAAATATCACTTACCTGGTTAGTTACCCTTTTCTTTATACACGTAACCTTTTACTATTAATAGTGATGTCGTCAAGAACTAGGACTGTTGATCCATGCTATTCACGTTCAGTCTCACTCGTTCACGTGAGGCCGTGCCTGCCTGCATCCTGCCTGACTACCCGTCGCCCGCTGGCGACTTGCAAAGCGCCAGAATCGTAGTCGTATGCAGAGGAAAGAGAATGAACAGCCGAGTGCGGTTCTGGCCTGGCCTTGCCGCGTCGTGAGGGATGGCGCGGTGGCACCGCGCCAAGATCGGTGGCGCGGCAGACCTTGCCACGTCACCGGCCAGCGCCCTGGTCGTTGCCACGCCATCCCTCTCGCCGCGCCCCCATGCATGGCGCGGCACAGGTGTTTCGCCGCGCCAGGAAAATAGGCGCGGCCAAAAGTGTTAGTTTTGGAAAAAAATAGTGTTAGATTTAAAATTAGTTTATAAAAAGTGTTAAAAATAAAAAAAAATTCTACATGGATGGGTGTTCACAGAGTCACTCTTGCCTTACGATTTTGAATTTAGCATATTATATTTGTGCAAATCAACCGCTGAATCTGATGAGTCTTACTCCATTTTTTCCTTATTGGAAATCACTCCTCTTTGTCTTCTTCAATGATGTCCTCGACGAGCACGGGTCCTCCTCAAGCACGGGGACCTCCTTGTCATCTGAGATGACCACGACCTCCTTCTCCTGTGGTGCCTGGGGTGCAAACAGAGTACGCACTGGGTAGTAGCCTTCGGTGCTAATGCGAGCGGTCTTCTTGGCACGAGGCATATATAGATTTAGATTGAGATGAATTAGAAGCAATGAATTTTAATAATGGAATAAAGTGAAAGAAGCGTAATAATTTTTAGCAAATAACAAGACTAAGGTAGCAAGAATAAGTGAAGCAAAAGATGCCAAAACGACCATCACAAACTAGGCTTGTGTCCTATAATCAACACGGCTATGATACCAATTAGTCACACCCGATTTTACAGATAAAATGAGATGCATAAATCTTATGTGCGCCCAGAAATCAGTCGCACACATAAGCTAATAAATTACAAAGTATCATCACAGTGTTTATTACATCACGAACAATAATTCATTACAATAATATCAAGTCTCTAGTAAAAGCGAAAGAACTAGATAACTACTCTTCACGAGAGCCTTCAACTCCACAGGAACATCGACCGGTGAACCAAAGTCTAGTATTCCTCGAGAAAGTCATCACAACCATTGCCATCTATTACCCATCTATGATTTTTATCCAAATAAAATGTAAAGGCAAGCGTAAGTACATCTCGTAGTCAACAAGAATAACATGGGTTTATGAAGCTCAGGAGGTTGACACTGGTTTACTGCTGTTAGCATTTTAATAAGTCAAAGTTTTAGCACTAGATTAGCATTTAGGTGTGCTTAAGCCCCAATTAAACCACATGATCATAAACATGAGTAATAGTCATCATTAGAATTATCATCATTAATAACATCATCATCAAGTGAGCAACTATTTCGTTGGTTTTTTGGGCCACTCGTATCCGTTAGCACGACTGATATACAAGTTTTAATACTCTGCAGAGTTGGTACACTTTCACCGCGAACCGTGATTTACCCTTTCGTCCGAGGTAGCTAGTCTCTTAACCGCCTTCCTAGGGAGGTCGACAGGGTTCACTATAAAGCCTTTCAAAGGTTTTCGTAGCAAATTAGTATCCGCTAGGTTTCCCCGACAAGTGAATATAGATCCCCCTTCCGAATGGCACATTTCGTGCAGGCTATACACATAGGGACAGAGGCCGCTCGGCAGGCCCCATTTGTGCCATTTTGGGTAACCACTAACAAGCTAGAAAAGGTCCTGCTACTAAGCTAAAGCTAGAGCTATGTGGCACCCCCGGTTGTACTCTATGTCCTAGCTTTTGCCAACAGATAAGTCCTTAGGGAGGGCCAAGAGCATCTTGTAGAAAATCCAATTGCTCTCTTGCCCTATTGTCCAGTTGCTAAGAGCAAGTTTTACCATTCATTCCATAGAACCATTAATCATCATTCAGATCATGTATAGTTAATTTGAGTGCTAGCAGCTACCCACATGCAAGTATAACCCAATGGTAATCAAGGTACAAGATAACAATAACTAGGAGATCCTTACGGGTATCAAATTAGACACATGCACATGACTAAATAATTAAATGGTGAATAGGACAAGGAGATCCCATGCTATACTTGCCTTGCTCAAAGTACTCCTGCTGATCCTACTCGTCAAGGTACTGCTTTTGACCACCAATGAATTGCTCATCGTCTATACTAGATCACAATTATAGCACCACACAAGCATCTGGAGCCAAACATGCATAGCAAACAATAACTATGATTAGAACAGTACACCAATAGAGATAAAACAGGATAAAAGGTTTATAAAACGAATCTATGTCTCCCTAAGAACACGCAAATGCGAAGATCACGAGAATCGGATCTCAAATGTGAAAGTTACGAGTTAAATAAGATTTCCTATGGTAATTTAATAGATTAAATCTAACCATGAATTTTTAAAAGTTGAAACACATGATTAACAGTGTAATAGACATGTAGATTACTTAATTACAAACCTAACACAACTTTAACAGATCAAATCGAATCTAAAACGAGGTTTTTATGAGCAAAATAAGTCTAGTGGCAATTTTGTAAATAAATAGATCTAGAATTACGCTTTTGAAACCGAGAAGGCACGTTCCAGACCTAAACAGCGGCAGATTATGTTTTAGAAAAGGGAAAACGTGTTATGAGATTACGCAAAGGATGGCGGGTTCAATTACTAGAAAGCCGAGGGGCTCTTTAATAAGAATGCCAACGAAGGGGTATGGCGTGATCTGGTCCGTTAGATGTAAGATGGATGAACCATATTAGAAAGGAGAGAGAGAGAGGGAGATTGTCGTTCGGAACAGGGCTTCGGCGGTGGCGCAGTCATGGCCGACGACGAGAAGGTCGCCGGCGAGAACGATTAGGGCCTTACGGGCCATGATTTGATGAACCGAAGGCATGGGGACGATGCGGGGTCGATGGCGATCTCACCTAGCCCCTTTACACAACGGAGAACAGGGCCAGCATGGTGGTCGACATGGCTGGCAGTGAGAAGAGCTCGCCGGCGCGTGCGGAAACGACCCTAGAGGCCACGATTCGAGACGGGAAAGACAAGGGGAGAAAGAGAGAGAAATGGGGATTCTCACCATAGATGAAAACAAGGGAGGAGATGGACTGGAGACGGTGCGCAGCACGGGACGGCG